>NW_006399975.1:1037559-1039390 GCF_000299155.1 Elephantulus edwardii | reverse complement strand
TTTTGTGCTTCTAGTTATATTTACTCCCAAATATTTTATCTTGTGATTAGCTATTGTGAAGGGTATTGTTTTTCTTAGCTCCAGCTCTGTATTCTCTTTTAGAGAAATCCAACTGATTTTTGTATGTTGATCTTCTATCCTGCTACTTTGCTGAATTGGTCAACTATGTCCAATAGTTTTCTAGCTGAGTCTTTAGGGTTTTCAATGTATAATATCATGTCATCTGCATAGAGGGATAATTTTACCTCCTCTTTGCCAATTTGTATACCTCTTATGTCTTTCTCTTGTCTTATTACTATCTCTAAGACTTCTAATACAATATTGAATAAGAGAGGAGATAATGGGCATCCTTGCCTTGTTCCTGTTCTTAAAGAGAATGCCTTTAACCTCTCTCCATTGAGGACATTTAGTATATTCTTTTATCCAGGACATGGGTCTTGTCTTTAAAGGAGAGGTTTGTGCTATATAGCCCTTATTTACTAGTTTTCTATAATGTCAATAATATAAAATGGTTTTGAAAGATAGCCATCCTCTGTATAAAATACAAAGTGATGGCCCAGGTCCCACTGACGACAATGAGGCAGAAGCACTACCTGGAGCCTACGGTGCAGAAACTCCAAGCCAGCTGCCCGAGCCAGGCCCTCTATCTCCTATACTAAGAACACTTTTGAAGAAACATGTCCCCACTGTTTCCACCTGCTGGTGTTGGGCTCTAGAGTGCGTCTCAAGCCCAAGCTCAAAATGACACCCCAAATACAGAGACTTCTTACTCAAGAAGCAAAAGGTTATACACTCACTTTTAAAGAAGCAAAATTTGTGGAAAAGTACAGAGACTTCAACAGTGTATTGTTGATTACTTGTAAAACTTGCAACAGGACAGTTAAACATCATGATAAAAGTAGACGCTTTCTATCATCATTGACAAGCAATCCTAGCCCTCCTCAATCTTCTCTTAAGACACCCCGGAGAAAGAATCCAAGTTCTGCACACCCAAACCATGAGAGGTTTGGTTCCACAGGGAAGAGTCCGGCATTGATTTTCAGAACACCTATGTCTAGCCAGTCAACACCCACTTTCTCTTCTTCCAAGAATATAAGCAAAATGAAGAAACAGTTCTCTCAACTAAAATTGTTGCTCAGTCAACAGGAATCCCAGAAGAATCCATGGATGAACTTTTGAAATTTCTTGTCTTCCCTGCAAAGAATGGATTCTGGAAACACACATCTAATGTACTTTCCAAAGCTAAGTCAGAGAAACAACATTGTTTTAAAAACTTTTCATTGTTATTGAAATACAGAAATACTCGATTCAAGAGTAAACTCTCTTGGCATCATTTGCTGGTTATGGGAGAAAATACCTAATTGGAATGAATAAAATCTGCCTACCATTCAAGATGATTATGAGTATCAGGAAAATTAAAAATATTTAAAAGTTTCTGAGAAATGGTCAAGCTATATATAGATGTGGATTGTTATTTTCATATTCCTCTGCCTTAATTTTTGTATCATTTCTAAGAAAATTAAGACCTTTTTTGAGAGGGTTTATGAGCTTGTGAGGCTTTCTTCTGAGTATTTGTAACCTCATTGCTAATTCAGAAAAAGGATCAAGTGTGTATAATCTTAAATTCCCAGTAATCTAGCTGCAGAACCAGCCTAGTGAGATCTGCCCATTATTCCTGTTTTGAGTACAAAAGTAAGTACCTGGGACACAGTTGATTGTGTATGAATTACAGACATTTTTTAAAATTTTTTTATTTTTTTAAATTTAGTTTGTTTATTTTTCATTTCAATGAACATCTACAGAGATTTTGGAATTCCATTCATTCATTGTT
>NW_006399975.1:1036685-1037459 GCF_000299155.1 Elephantulus edwardii | reverse complement strand
CCACTCTGCAACCCTCACTGCATACTCCTACAATAAAAATAATGCCCTAAAATATAATACTTTTAGACTATTCTCTCCCCCATAGACTTCAATGCAGTTAACATAATTCATCCAGTTTTTCTCAGTCTTACCCCCACCCCAATGCCAGCCTCATTCTATAACAGTGAGACATTTTTATTTTTCTAAATTCCTACTGTTCCTATAGAACTTTTTATCATAATATTTTCTACTCTGGTGAAGACTTATTTCTCAGCCTAAAAATTATATCAGAACTTGACATAACATTTTAGTTATCTTAATATTTTCTGAAACCTGGATACTTTTTTAAAAATTATAAGCTAGACTTGTATTCAACTTTTTAAAAAGATGTTAAGATAAATTATTTAGATACTTTGAACTATAAAAAACACAGAGTGATGTATGATTAATACTATAAATAAAGTAATAGTAAATACATAAATATTTTAAATGCAAGTATATCAATGCCAGCATATTTTCAATATTGAGGATATGTGATATTTTTGTGGGAAATCTAGGAGACATGGATGGGAACAGTAGTAAAATTTTTAAAAGTAGGACTGAGTGTTTTTTTAACAAAGAGAAAATATAAGTAAAATGATACTACATAAAACTTCAGCCATGGCTTAAAAATAAGATAAGTAATATGATAAAAAATTATAGATATTTTCACTTTTCAGCAGGAAGTAGCTAAGAGAATACGCCATCCCCTTTTCCTTATGACTCAGGGTGAAGTCTCTCTCAGGGAGGAGTGAT
>NW_006399975.1:1029064-1036546 GCF_000299155.1 Elephantulus edwardii | reverse complement strand
CCCAAAATCTCTGTAAATGTTTATGAAAATTAATAAAATATAATTATAGAAAAAAATTATAGATATTTTCAGAAGAAAGAAAGACAACAGTGGAAAACTGACAAAATTCAAGTCTAATAAAGGTGACCCAACAGAGTGTGGAAATTATCGAACAATATCACTAATATCACACACAGGCAAAATCCTGCTGAAGACTATCCAAAAACTACTGGAACAAGTAAACTGACAGAGAATTACAAGAACTATAAGCTGAGTGTAGAAGAGGTAGTGGCACTAGAGACATTATTGTCAATGCCAGATGGATCTTGGCAGAAAGCAAAGAGTACCAGAAGAATGTCTGTGTTTCATTGACTATGCAAAGGCATTTGACTGTATGGTTCACAATTGTGGCTAACCTTGAGGAGAATGGGAATCTGAGAACACTTGATTGTGCTCATGTGAAAGCATTCCTCAAAACAGCAAGGAAACACTACATGGTTCAAAATCAGGAAAGGTATGCATCAAGAATGTATTTGTTCTCCATACATTTTCAGTCTATATGCAAAACAGATAATTCAGGAGGCTGGGCTTTATGAAGAGAATTGTGACATCAGGACTGGAGGCAGACTCATCAACAACCTATGTCATGCAGATGACACAACCTTGCTTGCAGAAACTGAAAAGGACCTGAAGCGCTTGCTGCAGAAGGTCACTGTAGTCTTCAGTACGGATTGAATCTCAACATCAAGAAGACGAAGACTCTTACCACTGGGCCAATTGGCAGCACCGTGATGGATAGAGAAGAGATTGAGGTTGTTAACAATTATAGCTTACTTGGCTCCATAATCGATACTCTTTGCACCAGCAGTCAGGAAATCAAAAGATAAATTGCATTGGGAAAATCTGTGGTCAAGGACCTCTCTAGAGTACTGAGAAGCAATGTTGTTAGTTTAGAGACTACAGTGTTCCTGATCCAGGCCATGGTCTTTGCAATTACTTTCTGTGTATCAGAGAGCTGGACAATGACTTAGGATGGCAAGAGAAGAATCAATACCTTTGAGTTGTGATGCTGGAAAAGAGTATTGAACATAACATGGTCCACCAAGAAAACAAACAAGTCTGTCTTGGAAAGGGTGAAACCATGTTTCTCTATGGGACAGGATTTTGAAGCTCCATTTCACACACTTTGGGCACGTGGTCAGGAGAAACCAATCCTTGGAAAAGGACATCATTCTCAGAAAGGTGGAGGGACAGCACAGGAGAGGAAGATCCCGGGTGAGGTGGACTGACACAGTAACTGGGTAATGGAGGCAGGTGTGTTGGAGTCAGTGAGATTGGCTCAGAATAGGGCAGGGTTCAGAGCTGTTGTAAATAGGATCGCTATGAGTCGCAGGTGACTGGACAGCACATACAACAATAGTAGCTAATATAGTAGTGTATCAATGTCAGTTTTCTAGTTTCCATCATTGCACTTGGGTTATGTAAGAGTGCACATGAGGGGAAGCTGGGGAAAGGGTAAACAGAACTGTCTGTACTATTTGTGTAACCTTTCTGTAAATCTAAAATTATCTCAACGTTACTCATTACTCATTGTCCTCCAGTCTTCCTACCCAACTCTCTAGGGAATTTTCAGAGTCTGTAAATTGTATTGGAGAATATTGTTCATCTTTCTCTGTGAAGCAGCTGGAGGATTCAAATAGGTCACCTTTAAGTTGGCAGCTCAACTTTCTACTCAGTAGGCCACCAAAGCTGCCGAATTTCCATTTAAAAGATTCAAAATATGTGTATGTTATTAGTTTTGGCCCTTGTCCAGATTTTTCTCTAAAAATACTTGTGCACTATATCTTTGATTTTTAACTGGCTAACAAAATTATGTGAAAAACGATAGATAACCCAGTAACTCGTACCAGAGCACCCAATAACTTGTCTCAGAAACGTTAGAGCCCTTGAGTTCTCCAGACCAACATTTGCATGGAACAGACCACAGAGCCTTTGTTATATACATGGTGGCCAGTAGGTGGCAGCACATGATCAGCCCCGGAAGAACGGAAGATGAGCTTTAAGAACCATGATGCAGCCTGTAAACAGGAACTTCAGGTGACAAAGTCATTATATGATGTATAATCACTAGAGGAGATGCTATTTTTATGGGCACTTACGTGATGAGACATGAAGGAATTAACTTGTAAACAATGATGTAAGGCTTGGAGGCAAAATTATCCACCCTACTCTGCCCCCACCCCAGTCTACGCATCAGGAATTCCTAGGCATTTCCTCCACTGTGCGCTTAATGACACCCAGTTTAAGGAATAACAAAGGATAAGTTGCCAGTTACCCTTTGTCCACGGAATAGGACAGGGTTCAGATCTGTTGTTCATAGGGTCACTATGAGTCATAGTTGACAGGGCACCTAACAACAAGAAGCTGTACATTTGTAAGGTTTCCAGCACCAAAGAAAAACCAGTGCCTTTGAATTCTGGTTGGAGAAGGATATTGAATACACCATGGACTGCCAGAACAAAGCACTAATTTATCTTGGAGGATCCACAGCGAGGGAATTCCTTAAGGTGGTATCATCTTGTATTAGTTTGGGTGGATTATCAGGAAGGGCAGATAAAGACACACTGCCTAGAAATGTGGAAAGTCAGGGAAAAGAAGACCCTCAATGAGATAGATCAACCTTGTGACTGCAGCAGTAGGTTTAAGCAGAGCAGAGTCTGTGAGGATGGTTCAAGATCAGCCAGGGTTTCTGGTTTCTGTTTTATACAGTGTCTTTATTGAATCAGAGTCAACCTGACAACACCTACTAAGGTTTTCAAAGAGTGAATTATAAAGGAAATATAAATCCTGCAATAATGCTAATACTGGAATCATTCTGAAAGAATAGTCACTTTTTAATCCCTGGGTAAAACAAAAGGAACACTAATCTAAGTGTTCAGCTACAAAACGTTAAGTTCCATAGTTCAAGTCCACTTGGAACAAAGAAATGGTGGTCTCCTATCTTTAAGACTGACAGCTTCAGAAACACAATGGAGGGTCACCAAAGAGTTTGGATTGACTCAAGTGGATTTGTTTGAGTTTTCAGGTCAGAATGATGTACTTGACCAGTACATAGCTGCTAGATTTGAATACTTCTGCCTGCCTCATCCCAGGTTCCTTCAGAAGACAGTCCAGGCAAACAGATCTGAAAGGTGACCGTTTTGAAAATCCTCTGGAGTACTTCCACTATGCACATCATTAGAATGAACTTGAGGCTCTGGTCTGATTACAAGATGGCTGCGCCCAGTGGTGGATTCCAACCTCCTGAGCGCATGATGGAGAGCAGAGTGGGACTGGAATGCTGTGCTGCCCAAGTGGCCCCACCTCAGGGCAGGAAGAAAGGCTGGAGGCTCATTGTGCTGCTGGAAGGGGCCAGTCTGGAGACAGGCAAGACTGGGAAGACATGAGCTACTGAACTATGACATGTGAGTCCATGTTGTTGAAGAATGGTGCGGGCTCTGGGCAAGTGAGACCAGGCATAGCTCACCAGAGTTTACTGATGCTGATGGACAGTCCCCTGAACTGAGCTGACTTGTTGAAGGTTTATATCCACACCCAGAAGAATGTGCTGATTAACATGAACCTCCACAATCAAATTGCCAGAAGTTTTGATCACTTCTGTGTTCTCAAGGTTCAGTTTTTACACAAACTCAGTGTTTGAGCAGCTGATGGCCTCCAGAAGCTGTTGAAGGCAATTAAGAATGCAGTATCCAATCACTTTCCAGTTGGATGTATGAAAATTGGCACTCTCCCCCGCCCCATTCCAGTTGTTAGCGATGTGAGAGTTGGTGCCAAAAGTGATCGTATTGCTTTTGTTTTGCCCACGGCAAGGTCAATTTGGAGTATTCAGAGAGGATGATTTTCATTAACAACTACCCCCTTTCTGCTGCCCTCACCTGTGCAAAACTGACCACAGCTTATGAAGAAATATGGCAGGGTCATTTGACAATACAGGACTCTTGTTCAAAACACAAAGACTGTTGACATTCCTTGCCTCTTGTTCTGAGCTAAGTGCCAGGTGGTGACTTTCCTGTAAGAAGACTGGAATTTGGGGAAGCCAGGGCTGATATTTGCTATTAGTTTATTCTATAATTAAGATTTTACTTTAAAAAATTAACTTGAAGACAATTGGCTACATCAGAACTAAATGTATTCATTTTGGTGGACTTTTTCTTAAGATTGTGAACCTGGCCGGAACTCTATCTACTCAATCCTATCTCGTCTGTCTTTGTTTTATACTATTCTAAAATCAGAGGACTTGATGAAGAAAAATGTGGCGTCAGGATCAGAGGAAGACACATTAACAACTTGTGCTGTGCAGATAGCACAATCTTATTTGCTGAAAGTGAAGAGGACTTGAAACACTCACACAGAAGATTAAAGATTACATGCCTCAATATGGATTGCATCTCAACATTAAGACCAAAATCCTCATTAGACCAAGAAGCAGTATCCTGAGAGATGGAGGAAAGATTGAAATTATCAATGATTTCATCTTACTTGGATCCTAATCATCACACTTGATACCAGCTCTCAAAAAATGAAGAGACATATTGCATTAAGAAATTCTGCTGTCATTGTTGTTGTTAGGTGCTGTCAAGTCAAGTATGACTCCTACCAATCCTGCCTCAAAAGATCTGAGCCCTGTTCTATCCCACGCCATCCTCACACTCCTTACACACATGAGCCCATTACAACAGTCATCATGACAATCCTCCAGGTTGAGGATCTTCCTCTCCTTTGCCAACCATCAACTCTTCCCAGCATCATATCCTTCTCCAGGGAATAGCCCATCCTAGCAACATGGCCAAAGTATACGAAGCAAAGCCTCATCATTCTTGCCTCCAAAGAGCACTCCAGCTGCACCCACTCTAAGACATATCTGTTTGTTCTTTTGGCCATCATAGGATGTTCTGTGTTCTTTTCCAATACCAGAGCTCAAAGAAGTCAATTCTTCTTTTATTATCCTTACTCATTGTCCAGCTCTCAGATGCATAGCAAGTGATTGGAAAGATCATGGCTTGAATCAGGTGCACCTTAGTCCTCAAACTAACATCATTACTCCTCAATAATGTAGAAAAATCCCTGACTACAGATTTTCCCAGTGCAATGCATCTCCTTATTTCCTGACTGCTGGTACCAAGGGTGTTAATTGTGGTTCCAAGCAAGATGAAGCTGTTGACAGTTTCAGTCTCCACTCCATCCATCGTGACACTGCCTGTTGGTCCAGTGGTAAGACTTTTTGTTTTCTTGACATTGTGATGCAATCCATACCAAAGGCTGCATTCCTTGATCTTCTGCAACCAGCGTTTCAAGTCCTCCCTTTCAGGGGTCAAGGTTGTGTCATCTGTATAATGCAGTTTATTTATGACTCTCCCTCCTATCCTAATGCCATACTCCTCTTCATAGAGTCCAGCTTCTTGAATAATTTGCTCAGCATACAGATTGAATAGGTATGGAGAGAGACTGCAACCCCAACACACTCCCTTCTATTTTTTTACATTTTTTTAAATTAATTTTAATGAAAGTTTACAGAGACTTAGGATTTCCAGCCATTCACTGTTGCACTTTTCTCCCTGCCCACCCATTGCCCCCCAGTTCACTCTTCTCCTTGAAAAGTAAAAGAAAAACTCTTCCATTCCTTCTTAATTTTAACTCATATAGTATTTCTTTGCTCTGTTTGCACAAAAACCTCTTGGTCTGGGTGTATGTTTCACATGAGTACAATTAAGTGCTCTGGGATTCCCATTCTTCTAAATGTCATCCATAACCTGTTATGATCCTCAGAGTCAAATACCTTGCATAGTCACTAAAGCACAAATATACATTCTTCTGGTATCCCTTACTTTCAGCCAGAAGCTACCTGATACCAGCAATGATATTTTTGATGCCACGGCTTCTCCTAAATTCTGCTTGAACTTCTGGCAGTTCCCTATCTATGAACTGTTCTAGCCACTTTTTTATGTTCTTCAGCAGTATTTTGCTAGTATGTGATATTAATGATATTATTCAATAGTTTCCACATTCAGTTGGATCACCTTTCTTGGGAATGAGCACACATATGGACCTCTTCAATCTGTTGGCCAGACAGCTGGCCTCCATATTTCCCGGCATCGACTGGTGAATGCATCCAAGGCTGTATCTGTTAATTGAAACAAGTCAATTCCCATCCATTCCTTCTTTTTGGGGGCCTTATTTTTTGCCAATGCCTTCAATGCTGATCAGTGAAATGAGCTCATTTTAAAGGCCAGGATGCAATTGAGGCTATGGTCTTTTTTAAAAATTTATTATTATTCATTTTAATAAAAATTTACAGAGACTTTGGATTTCCATTCACTCATTGTTGCACTTTTCTCCCTGCCCACCCCTCCCCCTCAGTTCGATCTTCCATTTGAAAAGTAAAAGAAAAATTATTTCATTGTTATACAATCTCTCAGCCCAAGTCCAGTCCACTATGCAGCCTTCGATCTAGATTCCTGTCATGACAATAATGAGGCCATGGTCTTTTAAGTTACTTGCTGTGAAGCTTAGAAAAGGACAATGAATAAAATGACAGAACAAAAATCAATGGCTTTGAGCTGTAGTATTGGAGAAGAGTACTGAATATCCCATGGATTGACAGAAGATCAAACTGATATGTCTCTGAGAAAGTGCAACCCGAGTGCTCCTTAGAGGCAAGGATAGCAAAGCTTCATCTCACATACTTTTCAGTTTTGATACATTGTTAGGAGAGTTGGAAATGGACATCATACTGGGAAAGGTAGAGGTTCAGCAAGAGAGAGGAAGACTTTTAACAAGATGGATTGACATAGTGACAACAGCAGTAAGTTGAGTATGTCAGAGAAGAGGAGGATGGCACCAGATAGGACGGGCTTCAGATCTGTTGTTCATAAGGTCACTATGACTCATACTCAACTTGATGGTACCAATCAACAACCAAAACAAGAGGTACTTGGTGGGTGTGAATGCAGCAGCCTTAAAGTGGAGCCTTGACTCCATCTTAAAGTCTTGGCATGAATCTGGAATCCACGGTAAACTTTTAAAAGTCACTTTTTTTGCAGCAAGAAAGTTCTTTTTCCTAGGTCCAGCAATTGCAGAATGTCACAGCCTATTCCCAGAGGTCTTTTCCTCAGATGCAAGATGGGATAGTTGATGCCCAAATGTTCTTGACACAAAACATTGCTGATAAATCCTCTTTCCAATGAACCCCCAGGAAAAGACGTGCTTGAGAAAGTAATTCTAATAACAGGTTTCCAGAAAAACATATCCTGCCACTGTCCTCTGGCCACCCTGTAATAAATGGAAAAGCAGATACACTGGCAATTATATATTCTTTCTTTTTTTTTACTAAGAAATAAATTTTATTGGTTTGCATACAATCATTGTACTTCACTCATGTACATTATGGTTTTTTTCTATAATTATATTTTATTAATTTTCATAAACATTTACAGAGATTTTGGG
>NW_006399975.1:1002832-1021494 GCF_000299155.1 Elephantulus edwardii | reverse complement strand
GAGACCTCAATACACCCCTCTCAAGAAAAGATAGAACTACCAATTATATATTCTTAATCAATCATGTAATCCCAATATGTTACACATCAGTCCCCTTCAAGTCCCCACTCTGTTAGTTCTTGCTTTAACTGTGGAAGAATGCTAGCTCTTTGCTCACCAGAGACAAGCCATCTTCATTCTGAATTTTTGTATTTTATTTATTTTTTTTTATTTTATTATTTTTGTGTGCGTGTACCGTCAAATCAGATCTGACTGATACAGGAGGAGATTGCCCCTCCTTCCCCGGCAGAGCATCTGGTGGATTCGAACCATGCACCTCTGGGATTGTAGTTGCAGCTTCTTGCCACTAGGCCACCAGAGCTCCCCAGAATTTTTGTATTTTTGCATTGGCTCTAGACTTTCCATAAATCTCTTTGCATCTACTTTTAAAGAATATGTATTTTTACTGCAGGACACTTTGAAACCCCAGGATTGCTTACATCATTGAACAGTCGGATAGTTGACATTTGATGACAGTCATCTTGGTTGTCTTTGTTGGTCACTGAGGCTGCATCTAGGAAGTGCCACACAGATGACCTATTCTACATTGTGAATAAAATACAATTCTGTATCTTTCAGGCAGTGTTTGCATTCAGCCGTGATGTAACAAGATGCTTACTTCTGCTTTATAGGCTATGCAAAGAGAATTATAGGTAGCATTGCAAAAAAAAAAAAAGAGGAGAAGAGAATTCCAGAACTCTGAATTGTGCTCCTATTTGTATATAGATCAAAAGGCAGTTTGAACAAAACAAGAGAATACTCATGTTTTAAAATTATGAAAGGGGTGCATTCTTTTGCCATACTTATTAAATTTGTGTACTGTGCAAAATGATCTTTCATGATATGAAAAAGAACATTGCATCTAGGAATACTCACTGACAGATAACTACAATATTGCTTGCTGAAAGTCAAAAGAAACTTGAAGCACTTTCTGAAGAAAATCAAAGACGACATACAGCCTTCAGTATGGATTATGGCTCCACACAAAGAAAACAAAAGGCCTCTTAAGTGATCCAGTAAGCAACCTCAGGTAAATAGAGAAAAGATTGAAGGAGTTAAGGATTTTACTTCACTTGCATCTACAATCAGTGCCCAGGGAAGCAACAGTGAAGAAATGATGAAATGATGCATTGTCCTGTGCAAGCCTGCTGCAAAAGACCTCTTTAGATAACAAACAAATTTGTCTTAGGAGAATCCAGCTTAAACACTCCTTAGAAGGGAAGAAGGAGAGACTTCCTCTTATATACTCTGGCCAGCCATGGAGAAGACATCATGGTTGGTAAGAGTTCACAATAGACTCTCAATGAGATGGACTTACACAGTGTCAGCAACAGTGGGCTCAAGCATAGTAAAGATTGTGAGGCTGGCTCCAGACTGGGCAGCTTTTCAAGGGTCCCTATGAGTTGGAACCAACTTAGCAACAAAAAAGTGTCAGGGTAGGGCTGAAACCCAAGAAAGATAAGATCATCTTCCACAGAGCAGAAACACATTCAAAGAGTGAGTGTGCCTTTGTATTTGTTGTTCTTGTTTTGTGCTATCTAATCGGATCTGACTGACACAGGAGGAGATTGCCCTTCTTTCTCCAGCGGAGCATCTGGTGGATTCGAACCATGCACCTTGGGATAGCAACACTGAGTGTGTGTCTTTGATGTGTCGAAGAGTGTGCTCAATGATGACGGAAACCTTGTTTTCCAGCAATGGACATCAAGAATTCTGTGGTGTAGTTGAGTTGTGCCCACTGCCAACGAGGAAAATCGATAGCAGACATTTTTCATTGATTCTGGGGAGTTCTTATTCGTGAAACCAAATATTTATTGTAGAGAAATTCCTGGCTAGGAACAGTGCTGCAACCCACCGTTGTTAGTCTTTTCTTTCCTGTTCAAAACCAGGCTTGAGGAATTTGAATTTTTTTTTTATTTTTATGTGTGTACCACCAAATTGGATCTGACTGATACAGGAGGAGATTGTCCCTCCTTCTCCAGCAGAGCATCTGGTGGACTCAAACCACGGGCCTCTGGGATTGCAGTGCAGCTTCTTGCCACTAGGCCACCAGAGCTCCCTCGGAATTTGAATTTTTAAAAGCATGGCCCAGTGGAGGACCAAAGGCTGTCTCATGACCTGTCAATGGTTCATTCCAGTACAATGGGGAGGGTAGGAGTCAGTGAATCACCTTAAGATCTGCCAGTAGTTGATCTTCTGTTTTTCCTCCCTTCTCTTCTTTTGTAAGCCTCAATGTATTTCGTTTCTTCAAGCCATTTGCTTTTTCTGGAATCATCTGCTAACTAAATCCAGCAGCCACTCTGGCCTAAGGAGATGGCCCTCTGCTTTGCAGCGTTAGAGACCATATGGAGCAGTTATGCTTTGTCCTACAGTCCTGCTATGAGTCAGTCAACTCAATGGCAATGTGTCTGTACTGGTTTTGTTATTGTTTTATATGCATATAGAATAATTGCTCAGAAGAAACTTTATGTTCAGTTTGTTGGTTTTTCGGGGGTTTTTTGTTTGTTTGTTTTGTTTTTGTATGTCTTGATCATTTTTAAAACCATTAAACCAGACCTTTCTGGCAAGGATGAAGACATTTAAAATATACATTTTAGTAGTATTTTGTGTCTGATTTTCCTACACTGAGAATGTCTCTTCTTCATCCTACCCAAGGCTGTAAATTACAATGGTGGGAAAAGCCCATCTTTCTCCTAAGAGCCTCTTGATAGATTCAAGCTATTAGCAGTAAGAAGCCTTTGGGTTAGCCACACAACAAGCCGCAAACTACATAAACACTAGAACTCCCCAAAGAAAGAAAGGGTGTAACATGTAAAACTCCAAGCTTCTCACCAGTGCTTCCTGCTTCTTCTAAAGCTTCTGCTGGCGTGAACTTAACCACTAGGCCTCAAACCAAACAAGCAAATGAAAAAGAAACCTATTTAAAGATATCTTTTCTTCCACCCTAGTTCACAGCCTGTTGCTAATGGGCAGATGGGGATAGTGGTGTCTGCTCAGAGAGCTCCCCAGCAGGATTAAAATCCTCAATTAACACTCACTGGCCAGTCAACATCCCAAAACTCCTACCCAGATCCTTTAATGAAGCTGCAGTTTGGAAGGATGATAGAAGGACACGGCCTTGAGAATCGGCCAGAATCTAGCAAAGAGGCCCCTGAGGCCTGGACTTGAAAGATATTTGGATAGATAAGGATGAGCTTAAAGGCTCTGTTCCAATAGGAGCTGCTGTGGATTTCTGGTCCAGGCCCAGTTGGGTTCACTGAGGGCAGCTACCTACCTCAGACAACTGTCCCAGGAAGCTGGGAAACCCTGATAGTTCTTATTGGTTCCTCCTGAGAAAGGGCTTTTAGAAGGGCCCGAGGAGGCTCATGCAGCATTCTGAGGTCAACATGCTCAGGGGACACAGAGGCTTCCCTCCCAGCCTAGCCCCAGCAGTTCACTTTGGCAGACTGTAATAAAGCCCAGAGTGCTGGTATCAGCCCCGGGAAGCTCCCACTGCAGAGGGCCTGACACATCTGCCCCTGAATGTGATAGGATGTGGGCACAAAGCTGAACAGTACTGTGATGCAAGAAACTATGGCTTTACATAACACATGCCCTGCTCTGCTGATGATGCAAATTTAATACAAGACCTCAATCCCAAAAAAGAAATAACTCAAGAGTGACTGCCGTGCTTGGCTGCAAACTTTGTGAATTGCCATAACCCACTCACTGTAGCCCCTGCCTCTGTCCCCTGTCAGTGACCACATTTGCTTTCAAGTTACCAGAAAGAAAAGGAAAATATAGCACAGCCTAAGCTGGTGACCTTGATTCTAAGACCTCAACATTCTAGAGGAGGAAAAACAGTTGTATTGTTCTGTTTTGTCTTATGGCTTCAGGCTGCATCTTTAAGTGATAAGGATATTTTTCTATGGTCACAGACATTGTCCTCCCATTCAGTCAAAAGGTCCTTGTGACTGAACCAGAATAAAAATTAAACATTGCATTTGTTTTCTCATTTGTTTGGTCCGTTGGCTATATTTTTTAAATGTCTATTTAGTCCCTTAGTAGCCCAGCTGACACAGTGGTCAAAGCATTCAGCTGATAAATATAAGGTTGGTGGTTCAAACTCACTGTCTGCTTGAAGGGAGAAAGGTGGCATTGCTGAGTCTATAAATATTAATGCTACTGGAAACCTCTGTGGTGTTCTGTTCTGCTCCATAGGATCGCTTTGTGTCAGCATCTCGGCAGAAGTTCGAGTCCAGTCTCTTCAGCTACAATCGTCCCTCTCTTCATGCTATTAGCTCACTGACGACTCAGGGATCACTCCGCCTGTGAGGTGCCTGGTCTGTGTGTATGTCAGTTGTCTGCTGCTGCTTCATGATGTTAACTGGCTTCTCTAGATCTTGCATTTTCTATAACCTAGACTGTACATCTAAAAGGTTTATAGATGAAGGGTAAATGTTCTAAAAATTCCAGAATTCTAAGTATATTTTTTAAACAGAGAAAATATACAGAAAAACTGAATTATATAAATTAAAATTTAGAGCATAGGGCATAGGGCAGATTGATCTTAAATATCAAACTCTCAACTACTCCTTGCCATTGAGTTGAAATCAACTCAGCTGACCCTCCAGTGGCCTCCTTTTGGTGGAGGCTGTAAATCACACAGGAGGAGATTGCTCATCTTTATCCCGTGGAGCCACAGGGGGATTCGAACAACTAGAGTGGCATCCTCGTTGAGTTAACAACATGCAACTCCCTATGAACAATTGCTATTGTGTACTGTCGAGCCAGCACCAATTCATAGCTGACCCTATAGCAATTTTTAGAGGCGGTAAATAGCACAGAAAGAGACCACTTCACGATCTAGTTCTGCTCATTTAGCTCACACGCTACATCTCATAAATGCTGTCATAGTCTGTAAAGAGCTGTGCTGCAAATCCAAAGGCCACCTCTGTTTGCTGGTCTAAACCCATTAGTGGCTCCAAGGAAGAAAGCTAGACAGTCTCTTGTGTGATGTACGGCCTCCAGAACCCAGTAAAGAGCTCAGCTTTATGAGTTAGTTCTAACTCCAAAGCAATGAGGTTTTTTGGTCTTCTTTCAGTTTTCTTCCATTATTCATTATATAACAACAAACAGCAATGAGAAAAATCTAATTGTTGTGGAGTCAGAACCAGCTCATAGCTGACCCTCACAGCAGGTATTCAGAGGCTGTAAATCACATGGGAACAGATTTCCCTTATTTCTCTCTCAGAGTGTCTGGTGTCAAACCGCCTGCCTTTGGATTGGCAGGGCAACTTCTGCTTTCATTATATGATGAAGAATATACTTAAAACTCTCCCTTTAAAAAATCTATGAAACCATCAATATGTGATCTTATAGTACTTGAAAGAAACAACATCAAAACTACCAGAATATTTAAACTTTCTACAGCAAATTCTCATTTTCTCTTGGGAAATGGACCTGTTTCCACATTTTGACTCACAGCTCTGCCCTGAACCCAGTCTTTCTACTTCACACCTGGCCTGCCTGGTGTCTACCTCTGCCCTAAACCCACACATGACACAGCAAGAGTAGGAACTACAAATCCAGGTAGTTGAAAGGTGGACACTTGAAGTTCTACTTTGTTCTCAACATTTACAAGAGTTTCTAATCTACCCCCGACCCTAAATATTTGTGAAATATGTGCACTTGTTCTACGCACGCATGCCTTTCTGAAATAAGCCACCTTCAAGGAAACGATTTGTTTCTTCTACTTCAAGGAGTATTTCACCTTTTATCATACTTATGATGCACTTGCTTCTGCCATTATGGCAATAATGGAATATTGAGTGTCTGCTTGAGAGCCGGTTCTAAATGCATAGATACTTTCAGGATAAATAATCTGTTCACGAAGCAACGAGCCTTTAAAAAAAAGAAAAAGAAAGAAGAAAAGGCAAGGAGACATAACTTCATTAAAAAAGAAAAGCAGTGCAACAATGAATGAATGGAAACCCTAAATCACTGTAAACTTTCATTAAAATGAATAAAAACATAAAAAGAAAAGAAAATCTGATTACTGAAGGAGGACATTATCCTGAGTGAAATATCTACCACAAAAGGACAAATACTGCATAAAGCCACTGTTATAAAACAGGACTGACATTGGAAGTTGGAGGGAAACTAAGAAAAGAGGGGATAAATAATGAATACTGCATTGGAACAGATGAGAAAAAGAACTATTTAAAAGGAATATATGATTAGGCATTATTTGTATGACAGAAGTTCAGAATAAGGGATCCATAACAACGTGAACTAGGGTGAAGAGAGAAAATTGTGCAACAATTAATGAATTAGTAAAGAAAAAAGCGAACTGGTGGGGGAGTAGGGAGGAAAATGTGTATCAATGAATGAGTGAAGATCTAAGTTTTCTGTAAACTTTCATTAAAATCACAATAAAAAATATTAAAAGAAAAACAAAAGACTGTGGAGCCCACTCCAACTCACGGCGACTCTGTGTACCAGAGGAGTAGATCATCAGTCCTCTGGGTTAACATTAGCTGTGAATTGCCAGGCCTTGCTTCCAAAGTGTCTCTGGACCTCCAACCTGGCAGTCTAGCAACACAAAGAGTTACCTGTCTGCATCACCAAGGGCTTCTGCATTCCCACATAGGTTCCAAGAAGGGAAGAGATGGTATATGGGATATGAAGGCTTATAGAGAGAATATTTCTGGAAGGCTAAATAGGAATCTTTGGAGTATGATCACTGGGGCAGGGTAGAGGAGGAGAATATATGGGAGGCTGAAAGCCTGAAGTGAGGGGAAGGCTAATTTTAATAATTCTTACCCTCTCTGAATTTTTTTAAATCATGCGCACATAATTTTTATTTCTATATTTTTTTTTTTTTTTTGCATGTGTGTACCATCAAATTAGATCTGACTGGTACAGGAGGAGATTGTCCCTCCTTCTCCAGCAGACCATCTGGTGGATTTGAATCAGCACATAAAATTTTTTTCAACAACAACAAAAAGCTTTGTGTATTCTTGTCTTAGATACGTTGGTCTGCAATGATACTGTTTCGTGGGGGGATTTGCATTTTAACATGTCTTCAGCCAAAGGCATCTGTGACTGACAGAATTTCAGGTGGCTTGTTGTCAGAGCTGTTGTTGTTAGGTGCCAGGATGTAGATTTTTACTTACAGAGACCCCATTGAACAGAGTAGAAATGCGTTGTGGGGCTTCCTTGGTTGCAGTCCTTATGGAAGCAGGTTGCTGGGCCTTTCTTGCCTAGAACCAACGGGTACATTTAAGCTACCAACCTTTCAGTTAGGAGGTAAGTGCTTAAGCCTTTATGGCACCAGGGCTCATTGGTTGCCAGAGTAGGGAAGGTAATTTATTTAGAGAAGGTCTCCTCCACCTGTTTTGAAATTGTAATGACTGCGGAGACTACAAGGCTAAGTGTCCCTGGCTTGGCGGAGGGGAGTGTGGGTGGGTTACGCTGGTGTCTGGGCAGCGGTCCAGATCTTAGGCAGGTGTAGCTGTGGCCTTTGCTGCCCCTCCTCAAGGTGAAGCCCTGGCCTTCCCAGCGAGCAGAGACAGAAGTATTTTTAACCTTGGTATAGGCTTACGCAGGGTTTCAGGTATTCTCTGGGGTGTACTATGAGTCAAGAAAACTGAGATACAACACTTAGACTCATTTGTCCTACCTCAACATGCTGTATTATGCGCCTTCGAGAACTGGCCATAAAAAAAAAAAAAAAAGGTAGCAAATAAAACTATGTATTACACTACCCCAGAAGCTCTTTTAGAGATTGTCTTTCATTTCTTTCTGACCCAGAAGTACAATAAGGGGATGGGCTAGTAATCCATGAAAAAGGAAATAAAAAAAAATTACCTCTGTATCACCTACCTCAAGTAGACCAGGAAGAGAAACCAGATGTGGGTCTATTACCAAAGAACTAGAATTACAGGTAGATTGTTTAGGTCTTCTTCAGAAGGTGGCATGCATTAGTCATGAGCCCTAATGGCACATGAATGAGGCATCTTGAGTCAACAGGAAATTGATCGTGTTGTCAATGAGCTCAAGACAGGCATTTAAGTGCATGTGTATGTAGAAAAATGCTTTGGAAATTGTGACTGGGGAGTGGTGGATTATTTTTTCTCACTGACCAAAAAGTAGATAAGAGGATATGAATTTACAGATGTATTAGCAAAAGAGGGATATAAATCTATTACACAAGTAAATATATCCCCATAAACCACTGGCTAAGCTCACACTCGGCTAGAAAGTACTAGAGTCTGGGTTCATTGCAAAAGAATTTGTTCCTTCTCGTAAGAGATATGAAGGCTAAAATCAAGCAGGTATTGTGTTTAGTTCAAAAAAGGAAACCTAATAGGAATCCAAGTTTAAAGAGACCACTGACATTTTTATTACAAGTCTGTGGGACTCTTTAAGTCCACGACCTTTTAGAAAATAGAACCTGTTCAAGAATTTAAATCAAGTTCTGTCTAGGTTTTGTGGGTTCACACTTGTCTAAGAACAAGCGTGACCTCCCAGCGGTCTCTCAGATGATGGTAAGCTGAGAACTGGCTTCTCTTGTGTCACTGACATAGAATGCTCCCAATTGCAAGGCAGGTGCAGGATAGGTTCATAGTTTATAGCTGTCTGTCTTGTTCCAAATACCAGGTATCTGTTTGGAAACCTTCAAGGCATCCCTTGGGATTTGTAGGGAGCAAGGCTCTTTTCAGAGTTCTGAGTCACCTCATAAAGGCAGCCTTGCTACCCGATTCCTCACAGCAGTTACATCGCTCCATCTTGCAGCTCTATTCCTGCCTTCCCACTTCTATGTACCCTAATTACCCATCCTACTCCATTCTAATACTGACTTAGTGTATGAGCTTTTATTTTCTTCAGTATTATTGTTAGGTGCCATCAAGTCCATACAACTCAGCAACCCTGTGAACAACAGATTGGAAACTTGCCCAATACTCACAGTATAACAAAAACAGCAAATATCACATGACTAGCTATTATTAAATCATTGTTTTTCACCTTATTCCTTTCTGTATCTTCAACATTAGAAAGTGATGCAATGGACCTCAGAAGACCTGAAATCTCACATCAGTAATTTCTACAACCTGAATTCATTTACAAGCTCTCTATTGGTAGGGAATTCATGTTGTTATGGTCCATTAGCCTATTACCACACAGGCATAACTAAACAATCTCGGTTCTTCTGTTTTGCTTCTCAATTGGAGGAGGAATTTGGAAATCATTGCCAAACAAACTACGTGAGTCACAACGGGTGACTGTATTTTTCTATCTGGGGTGAGGTAGTGCAAGATAAATGTAGTTTTTATTATTTTTCTTCTTTCTCAGGAAGAACAAGATTTGCAAAATAAATTAGGATTATTGAACTGATCCGCTTATATTTCCTTTTCATTCAGGGGTGTTTCTAACCAATTGTGAAAAATTTTTTTATTAATTACTCAAAAGCTTTCTGTGGGTCAAGCCAGAAAAGTTATTTTTGTTGTGGTTAAAATACATTTTAAATTCTGCATATAATTGACAGGTGATATATCAAGATTTTTATTAGCAGATATTATAAACATATTAAAATATATAGTACAGCCAACAGAAGACAAGGCTATATAAGGTTCTTAATCATAACCATTAATTGATGGTTCTGAGGCCTTGGGGTTTTGGGAGAATAGTCTTGGGAGACTTTAAATACAATTAGCAGACCATAGTCCACAAAGATAGCTTTCTATACCATACTTTGATAAGTAAGTGTCTTAAAAGCTTGTAGCAGCCATCTAAGTGAAAACTATTGATATCTCCCTGTCTAGAATAAAGAAGAGGGAAGAAAAGCAAATATCTATAGAAACAATTGATCTAAAAACTGATAGGTCCCTTGGATCTCAACCACTAAGACTCCAAAACCAAAAGAACTAGATAATGCCCAGTGGTGATCATTTATTCACTCTAAGAGACTTTGGATGAAATGGGGGAGAATGTGGAACAAAACTCAAAACCAAAAATGGCCAGTCTTACTTGTCCAATATAAACTGGTGGAATCCCCAAGATTCTATGGTCCTTAGTCATCCCTGGAACCTGGAAAACATTACCCAGTGATCATTTTCAGCCAAACAATAGATAAACCCATAAAGTGATTAGTAACACCAAGGAGACATATACCTCAGCATAATGTCAAAAGAGCAGCATTTTCTTAAGGATAAATCCCAGAAGGCAGGAAGTAGTAGAATAAAAGGATTAGTGGGAGTGAGAATTACAAGGAAGATGGGGGGAAGAGTTTGAAAATAAGATTACATTGTGTGATACTTACCTGTCACTACAGATACCGTGATCACGAAGGTGGTTTTCCCAGGGCTAGGCCCTCTGGATATGCTGTGTGATTTCCCCAAATGTGGGAAATTTGACTGAATAATTTCTGGTGGTATGGGACTGTGTTCATGCTCTGCCCTGGAAAAAAAATTACATTGTGAGTATTTTAATTGATGCTATAAAACAAAATGTGTATGAATGGTTGAATGAAAGGCTAATTTGTTGTTGTTAACATTCGCTAACAATACACTCACATAGAGCCCATCAGCAACCTTGTTGTTGATGTTGTTAAGTGCTGACAAGTTGCTTGCAAATCATAGCGACCATATGTACAATAACTCTGAACCCTGTCCTATCCTGAGCCAATCTCACTGTCTTTGATACACATGTCTTTATTACCCCAGTCACTGTCATTGTGTCAATCCATCTTATCCAGGGTCTTCCTCTGTTGTACTGCCTCTCCACTCTTCCAAGAATGCTGTACCTCTACAAGGACTGGTCCCTCTTGGCCACATACCCAAAGTATGTCACACAAATCTTCAAAATCTTTGCCTTCAAGGAGCAGTCTGATTTCACCCTCTCCAGGACAGATCTTTTTGAGCATCTGTGTCATACAATACCCACAATCAATCAATGGGATTGTAGAATCTGTTCAATGTACTATAGACAGTTGACAGACTTGAGTCCTTTGCTTTTCATTTTGTATTCACTTCTTCATAAACACTAGTGCCTGCTGTATTTAAGGGCACACTAAAAACTGTGAGATAGAAGAACACGTATATCTTGATCTGTGTCCCCATGGAACCTAACCTTCAAGGAAATAGTTGGTAATTAATTCTGAGATAAAATCCCTGGGTGGTGCACAGGGTTAACACACTCAATTGCTAACCAAAAGGTTGGGGATTTGAGTTCACCCAAAACCTCAAAAACAAAAGCCTACTTCTGAAAAGTCAGCTACTAAACCCTATGGAGCACAATGTTACTCTGACACACATGGGGTCACCATGAAGTGAAGATGACTCAGCGGCAATTGGTACTTCTAAGGTTGTAATAATTACAGAAGGAAGGAACCACAGTGGTACAGTGGTTAAGGCACAACTTGGTTGCTAACTGAAAGGTTAGTAGTTCAAATCCACCAGCCACTTTGTAGAAGAAAGATGAGGCAGTTGGCCTCTATATATAAAGATTTACAGCCTTATAAATACTCTGAGGCAGTCTACTGTGTCCTAATGGAGTTGTTATGAGTTGAACTGCATTCTAAGGCAATTGGGTAATCTTTACAAGATAAAGTTGAGACATCTTTGTTCCAAAGAGCAGTTGGTGGATTTGAACCACAGAGAAGTAAGTACTTAGCAATTGGACCAGCAGGACACTATAGTGTAGCTTAAATAGCAACAAATGTATATGTAAATGCTAAGGCTGAAGGAGGGAAAGCTTACTTTAAGAAAACATTATGAGCATGGATTACATGGTTTCTGTTAGGCACCATCCAGTTAACTACAACTCATAGCAACCCTATGAATAACAGATCTGACTGTTGCCCCATTGTTTCAGTCACTGTGTCAATTTATCTTGTTGAGGGTCTTCCTCTCTTTTGCTGGCTCTCTACTTTCCAAATATGGTATCTTTTTTCTAAGACCCCTCCTGACATCCTGACAATATGCCCAAAGTATATGAGAAAATATGTCACCATCCTTGCCTCTAAGCAGCACTTTGGTTGTGTTTCCTTCAAGACAGACTTGTTTGTTTTTGTGGCAGTCCTTGGGATATTCAGAACTCTTTTCCAGTACCACAATATAAAGGCATCCATTCTTCATCTGTCATGTCATCCTTATGTATGTCTAATTTTCTGATACATAGAAAGCAATTGAAAATACCCTGGCTTGTATCCGGCTCACCTTATTCATGAAACCAACTCTATGGAAAGACCTGTAACAGATTTTTCCCAATGCAGTTAAGTCTTCTGATTTCTTGACTACTGCAACCATGCATGTTGATTGTGGAGCCAGGTAAAACAAAATCATTGGTAGTTTGAATCTTTTCTCCATCTACTGTGATGATGACTAGCGGTACAGTGGTTGAAGATTTTTCTTTTCTTGATGTTGGGATGTAATCTATATTGAAGGCTATGAAGTTCTTGAACTTTAGTAAATGTTTCAAGTTTTCTTCAGTCTCTATAAGTAAAGCTGCCACCTGCATGATAAAGGTTGTTGATGAGTCTTCCTCTAATCCTGATGACTTGTTTTTTCATATATTCTGTTGTTGTTGTTATTATGTGCTGTCGAGTCGTTTGCGACTCATAGCGACCCTATGTACAACAGCCCTAAACCCTGCTCTATCCTGTGCCAATCGCACTGCCTCTGACACACCCATTACCTCAGTCACTGAATCAATCCACTTCATGGAGGGTCTTCCCCTCCTGCGCTGTCCCTCTACTCTACCCAGCATGATGTCCCTCTCTAAAGACCTGTCTCTCCTTACAACATGTCCAAAGTATGTCAGACGAAGCCCCAGAATCCTTGCCTCCAAGGAGCAGCCTGGTTTAACCCTCTCTAGAATGAATCTGTTGGGGTTTTTTTGCAGTCCATGGTACATTCACTACTCTTATCCAGCACCACAGCTCAAAGGCGTCGGTTCTCCTTCTATCCTCCCTAGTCGTTGTCCAACTCTCTGATGCATAACAAGTGATTGCAAAAACTATGGCCTGTATCAGGCGCACCTTAGTCTCCAGAGAGACACCGTTGCTCTTGAGTACTTTAGAGAGGTCCCTAACAGCAGACTTTCCCATCACAATACGTTTTTTGATTTCCTGGTTGCTGGTGCCAAGAGTGTTGACCGTGGAGCCAAGCAAACTGAAGCTGTGAACAATCTCAATCTCTTCGCCATCCATCCTGATGCTACCGATTGGTCCAGTGGTGAGAATCTTTGTCTTCTTGACATTGAGCCTCAGTCCATACTGAAGGCTGCAGTCCTTGACCCTCTGCAGTAAGTGCATGAGGTCCTCCTCAGTTTCAGCGAGCAGGGTTGAGTCATCTGCATAACGCAGATTGTTGATAGATCGTCCACCAATCCTGATGCCACACTTCTCCTCATAGAGCCCAACCTCTCGGATAATCTGCTCTGCATACAGGTTGAAAAGGTATGAAGATAGGACACATCCCTGGTGTACACCCTTCCCAATTTTGAACCAGGCAGTGTTGCCCTGCTCTGTTCTGACTACTGCCTCTTGGTCCAAGTATAGGTTTCGTATTAGCACAATTAAATGTTCTGGGATTCCCATTCTTCTCAGAGTCAGCCACAGTTTGTTATGATCCACACAGTCAAATGCCTTTGCATAATCAATGAAACACAGATAGACATTCTTCTGGTATTCTCTGCTTTCAGCTAAGATCCATCTAACATCAGCTACAATATCCCTAGTACCACGACCCCTTCTA
The DNA here is from genome assembly GCF_000299155.1 of Elephantulus edwardii. Taxonomy (NCBI): domain Eukaryota; kingdom Metazoa; phylum Chordata; class Mammalia; order Macroscelidea; family Macroscelididae; genus Elephantulus; species Elephantulus edwardii. The sequence goes on along the minus strand of NW_006399975.1, from coordinate 1,007,716 downwards.
AACCCAGCCTGGACTTCTGGCAGTTCTCTGCTGATGTTCCAGTCATTTTTGGATAATCTTCAGTAGAATCTTGCTTGCATGTGAAATCAATGATATTGTTCTGTAGTTTCCACACTCAGTTGGGTCCCTTCTTTGGAATGGGAACAAATATAGATCTCTTCCAGTCAGTTGGCCAAGTGGTTGTTCTCCAGATTTCTTTGCACAACTTGGTGAGCACATCCAGGGCAGCATCTGTTAGCTGAAATGTCAATTGGTATATCATCTATTCCGGGGACCTTATTTTTTGCTATTTCCTTCAAAGCAGCTTGAACTTCTGCCTTCATCACCATAGGCTCTTGCTCAAATGCTATTTCATTAAATTCTTCTGTATCTGCCAATTCCTTTCTAGCTTCTCAAATTATTTTTCAGTATACAGAATTAATAGGCATGAGGAAAATGATGTAACACTGGCAAACATCTTTCTAGATTTTAATCCATGCAGTGTTCCAACAACTGCTTCTACGTGTCAGCCGATTCTTTTTTTGTGCAATGACTCCATGTATTCCTCTTATCTTCTTTTGTTACTGAACTGTCAAACCTCCCCTAATTATGTGTTTAAACTAACCACCTATTAACCTATTCATTTTCCCAACCAATCACCATGAAGTGTCCGTTAAAGTCGACCTGCCTCTTCTTGTTCATAGTCCTGCAATTTCTGTTAGAATATTATACTCTTGGTTTAACCTCACAAATTTGTCTCTGTTACTTCATTGTTTTAGAGCTTTTTATTTTACTTTTTAAAACAAGATATACCCCTGGTTTGAACTGTTTTGAACCTTCAAGTTCTCTTTGCTTTTTGTTTAATAGTGTATTCTTACTCCTTGACACCTCCGAACAACCTAGGAACACATTATGAGGTTTAAAACCTCAAATATGAGCATGTTATTAAATAGCAGTATGGGGGAAAACCAATAAATTAGAATCAGAAAAAAATAAGAGCAGTTAGGATGCCTAAAACTTTTAAATTATAAAATCTTCAAAGAATAGTATATAAAATGTTAAAAAAAAATAAAAATCTCAATTACCAAACTGAAAGAGAGAATTAAAAAAGCAAAGAGTTTGATGTGGAAATGATCAATATAAAAGCTTCAGGTTTTAAAAAAAAGAAATACATCATGATCAAATTCTCGAATTCTTTTTTTCCAGTAGGGAAACAGATAAGATAGAATTGCAGCAAATAATAACTATAATGGAGTACATAAGCAGCACCATCGCCTGCCTCATCAAACTGAATCTGTAACAAATCAGATCATGGACCAGATCCTGTTAACCAGCTTTCAATAGTAACTAAGTCTGCCCAAGCCCCCTTGGACACAGGACACACCCCTCCACCCTGGCTTTGCCCCACTCCAGCAGCAAGTAGTTTTAAGAAGATCTCTGCCCCTTTCCCCCTTTGCTTTAAGTTGGGAATATAAGGTTGAAACCAAGGCAATTCCATTTTGATGATCTACCCAAATATGTCCCTCTGTGTTCCAGGAAATAGTAAATAATCTGATTGTTTACTCCTAAAGCTGATGACCCAACCCAGGAGATAAAACAGTGAGTTCTGATATAATGGAAAACAGCTACAGGCCCTTGAAACTGCTGTGACTACCCTCAACTGTCCGGCATAGAATGGGTAAATACCCTACTCTTCTTTTTGTTCCGTGATGACAATCGAGCCTCAATCCACTTTCACCAATGTGTGCATTTTAAATAAAGCATATTTGCTATTTAAAAAATTAACTAGAACAAGCACGGAAAGGAAAGATAAGTACAGGAAAAAAAGAAGTTAATTACATGTCTAGGGAGAGCTGGTGGCCTAGTGGCAAGAAGCTGCGTTACAATCCCAAAGACACAGGATTTGAAGCCACCAGCTGCTCCAGGAGAGACGGACGGGCAAACACCCGCCAGCGAGTCAGCTATGGGTCAGTTCCGACTGTACAGTACACAACAACAATTATATGTCTAACTATAGTATCAGAAAGAGTGATACAAGAGAACACAAGAAAAGTAATATTCGAATATATTATTACTGCAAATTTTCCAGTGATGGAAGACAAGAAGTTATAAATATAGTGAGAATAATCTACAACAAACAAGATCATTTTTTAGAAAATTCAGACCTAGTAATATGATAGTGAAATCTTGAAAACCTTAACAAAGAGGAAAAAAAGACGGATCATCTACAAATGAATAACTGTTACAATGACAGTACTTATTGGGATATTACTTTCAAAATTGGGGGGCAGGAATAACTGAAAACCTGGAAGTATGCTTCCACAAAATTATTTTCCAGGAATAAAATGCACTGAGATATTTTAGAAAAACAAAAACTAAAAAAAAATAAAACCCAAAAAACTGAATTTACTACCAACAAACTTGCACTATGGGAAATTTTAAAAGATCTTGTCCAGAAATACACCATCAAGTGCTTGGAGTATAAGTAATTTATTTCCAAGGTGATCCCAGAAATCACTTGTAGGCAAGTGGGAAAATGAGAGGAGAAAGAAAACAAAAATGTTACATTATCAAGCAAATGATACCAGGGATGACTGGGGCTTAATCCCACTGGGAAATCCTAGAACCTATTGTGAAAAATGTCTCACACATTTCTTTTCTGAAGCACAAGCGAGGTGGAGTATGTACCAAGTCCTTTCAGATAGATCTTGGTTGAGTCTAACTCACAGAAGGCTTTAATTTTTGCTAACTTCTTTCGTAACTGTTTCTAATAAGGACAAGAGAGGCACCAGCAGATGCTGACACTTGAAAGTAAGGCTGGCTAATGTTGGAGTATTGAAGGGACAGGAAAAGAGTACTGGTGGTATCTACCACCACTGTTCTCCAGGAAAATGCAAAATGATTGCTTAGGGAGAAAATCAAATGTATTATAATAATAATAATAATCAGTAAACTGGTAGATAAATCTAAACAAACTACTAGGGTAAAATTATAATCTAATTTGTAATCTAGTACAAGACAGAACAGAATAGAGCTAAATTGTTGGACAAGATGATATTTCAAACCAGTGCCTGTCTGGCAATTATGAGAAAGAAATTAAAAATTAGGAATCTTAAATCCTTTTTTTTTGCATTCTTTTTTTATTTTTTTATTATTAAATTTTATTAGTTTTAATGAACATTTACAGGGATTTTGGGTTTTCATTCCTTCATTGCTGCACCATTCTCTCTACCCTCCTCCCCAATTTGTTCTTCTTCCCCTGCCATCTGTTAAATCCTTTTTAAAGTATAAAATTTAGCCATCTGGATTGGCAAGAGAATAAAGGCTATGTCACCTGAGGTCACCTAGTTGAAGAAAAGCAGAAATCTGAGTTCTAATATCATGACCTTCCAGAAATAGCAAATGCAAATGGAGTAGGTAAGCTATGGAAGGGAGTGGCAAGGAGAATGAAGAACAATGAGACTCGTTACCAACTCACAGCAGTCTCATGTACAACTTGTTCCACAGAGTTTTCTTAGCTACACACTTTTGCATAAGTAGACCACTCAGGCACCACTGGATGGGTTGTAACTGCCAATCGTTAAGTTAGCTGGCATTCTATCCCAAACCATTTCTGTCACCCAGGGACTTATTTTGTGGACCAGAGTTCCCACAAATGTCTTTCAAATCACTAGCTTTATCCACAAAAAGAATCATTCTTATATGGCTATTAGGGAGGGGAAGGGAGGGAGAGATTAGAAAAAAATTTTTCAATGACTAATGTTGTTGTTGTTAGATGTTATCAAGTACAATGTATAGCACCCTTATGAATAACAACCCTTGTCTATCCTGTGCCATCCTCGTCATCTTTGACATGCTTGAGACCATTGCTGCGGTCACTGTGTCATTCCATCTCAGAGGGGTTTCCTTTCTTTGGCTGATTCTCCACTCCAAGCATGATGTCCTCTCCAAGAAATAGAGCCTCCCCTAGAAACATGTCCAAAGTGTGTGAAATGAAGCTCTATCATCTTTGTCTACAAGGAACACTCTGGCTGCACTTTCTCCAAGACATATTTGTTTGTTCTTTTGGCAGTCCATGGGATTTTCAGTATTCTTCTCCAACACCACAGCTCAAAGGCATCAGTTCTTCTTCTGTCATCCTTATTCCCTGGCCAGCTCTCAGATGCATAACAAGTAATTGAAAAGACCATGGCCTGAATTGGGTGCACCTTAGTCTTCAAACTGACATTATTGCTCCTCAGTAATTTGGAGAGGTCCAAATTTTGGAGAGTAATTTGAGAGCTGACACCGAGGATGCTGATTGTGGCTCCAAGTAAGATTAAATGGTTGACAACTTAAACCTTTTCTTTACCTCTCATGATGTTGCTTATCAGTCCAGTGGTAAGAATTTTTGTCTTCTTGATGGCAGATGCAATCCACAGAAGATCCATAAAATATCTTTGATCTTCTGCAGCAAGTATTTCAAGTCCTTCTCGCTTGCAGCAAGCAAGGCTGTGTCATCTGCATAACTCAGGCTTTTGATGAGTCTTCCTCAGAAGATAGGTGAAGAGAAAGGCAATACACAATAAAGGAGTGAGCAACACAATATCACTAAAAAACGGAAGACACGAAGAGGTACAGAAGCATATAAAAGGTAGGGTATAGAGGTATAGAAATCAGAATTATAGGGAAGAAGAGACAAAAATGCTATTATATTGTGAGTTCCATAATTAATGTTATAAAACAATGTATGAATGTTTGAATGAAAAATTAATTGCTTTGTAAACTTGCATTCAAATTATGATTTTTTTAAAAAAAAGAAAAAATATTGTTTGGTTTATATCCTTATACTTGTAACATCTTACTAGTGCATTATAAAACAAAGGGACTATTTTTTTAAAGAAGATTTATGTTAAATAATATCAA
>NW_006399975.1:993177-997719 GCF_000299155.1 Elephantulus edwardii | reverse complement strand
GGGAATGGCAAAGGACACACCAACAAAGGAGATTAATCAGAACTGACTTTGACAAGCACTGTGGCAATTGGACAATTAAAACAGACATTCGGATGGCAGGGAAGAAGAACAAACTGGGGAGGAGGGTGAAGAGAATGGTGCAGCAATGAAGGAATGAAAACCCAAAATCCCTGTAAATGTTCATTAAAACTAATAAAATTTAATATAAAAAAATAGATTAGAAAAATCTTTAATTTCTTAATATTTTCATTTGTAGTTGTTATTATTGTTGTTGTTAGGTGTCATGGAGTCAAGTACAACTAATAGGGACACTATGAACCATAGATATGAACCTTGCTCTATCCTGTGTCATCATCATCTCTGACACGTTAAAGCCCATTGCTGAAGTCACCATGTCAGTTCATCTCATTGAGGGTCTTCTTCTCCTTCACTGACCTTCCATCTCTCCAAGCATGATATCCCTTTACAAGGAATAGCCTTGCCTAGCTACACGTCCAAAAGATGAATGATGAAGCTTTGCCGTCTTTGCTTCCAAGGAGCACTCTGGCTGCACTCTTCCCATGCATCTATTTGTTCTTTTGGCAGTCCCTGGAAATATTCAGCCCTCTTCTCCATCACAATTCAAAGGCTCTTAGTATGTAAGTTTAAATAATATTAGTATTAACTGGTCTTCGTTGCAGGGGAATTGATATTTTCCTGTCACTGAAAGATAATCCCACAAATGAGACTCAAATATGAAATAATTTGCAAAAATATAACATAGCATATTGTGAACCTCAAGTTTATTTGTCTGTGAAATATTATTAATAATATTTCAGAGACTAAAATAAGCTGTGAGAAAGTATTTTGTAAATTATAAAGTACTAAAAAATATTAACATGTAATCTTAAGAATTTGCTATATTATCTGCCATATTTCAAGCCAATATTTAAATGCTAGTTAGAATCTGAAAGCCTTTTTCCGTGTAACATATGCATGGTAGTAGTTGTTGAATTAACTCCAAATCAAAGCAACCCAGTGCTGTATCAGAGTATCAGTGCTGTGTCAGAGTACAACTGTGCTCTATGCGATTTTCAATGGATGCTTTTTTCAGAAGTAGAGTAAGAGCCCTTTATTTTGAAGTGCTTCTGAGTAGACGTGAACCTCAAATTTTTAAGTTAGCTATAGTATGTATCTGTTAACTGTCATCATCATCCTAGAACTCCTATGGACTCTTGTTATTAGTTGTCATTGAGTTAAGTATGATCCATAGCAACCCTATGACCAATAGATCTGAATCCTGCCCTATACTGTGCCATCCTCATCTCTGACACACTCAAGCCCATTGTTTCAGTCACCCTGTCAGTTAATCTGGTTGAGGATCTTCCTCTCTTTCACTGACGCTCCACTTTTCCAAGCATAGTGTTCCCTTCACCAAGGAATAGCCTCTCCTAGCAACATGTCCAAAGTATGTGAGATGAAGCTTTATCATCTTTCCTTCCAATTGGCTGGCTGCACTTTCTCCAAGACATCGTGTTTGTTCTTTTGGCAGTCCATGGGCTATTCAGTGCTCTTCTCTAGTATCACAGTTCAAAGGCATCAATTCTCCTTTTGTCATTCTTATTCATTGTCCAACTCTCAGATACATGGCAGATGATTGAAAAGGCCATGGCCTGAATCAGGTACACTGTAGAACTCAAACCAACACTGCTGCTCTTCAATTACTTGAAGACATCCCTGACTGAAGATTTTCCCAGTGCAATACATCTCCTCATCTTCTGACTGTTGATACCAAGTGTGTTGATTAGAGATCCAAGTAAGATGAAGTTGTTGACAGTTTCAGTCTTTTCTTCATCTATCATGATGTTGCCTATTGGTCCAGTGGTGAGAAATTTTTTCTTATTTTTTTTTAAATTTTTGTTTTCTTGATGCAATCCACATTGAAGGCTGTATTAACTATTAGCCTATGTGAAAGAATTTAAAATTATACTCCTTAATATTCAGGAATATTTACCATTGTTCTTCTATTTAAATACATATAAAAATAAGGCTTTCTCTTACTCAAAATTTTAAAAATATGTCTCCCGTTTTCATTTCACAGCCAATTCTAAGATTTCCTAATCTAGTAAATCTGATGGTCAAAATTCTAGAAAAGCAAAGAATTTTTATCATAGTGAGTATTCTTTTATTTTCCTGTATCTTCTGAGATTGTTTCAGGGTGTTTGCTTATTATATTTTCATAGTTTGATTTATTTCCCTCTGGAGGAGGCCAAATTCCCTGGAACATCTGATGAAATTATTTAGAAATGAAGTAGGTGTTACATGTTTATTGGATGTGATCCACAAGAGTAATTTAAAAGTCAAGAGGCCTACATTGATATTTTCTGCTTTGTTGGCACACTTATATATTTGGATTTCAATGCTAATTCAAATGAATCTTTCCTGCAATGACGAATGGTTGGTGGGATTTTTCTCCAAGTTAAAATGATAATGTTCTCTCAGATTTACAAATGTAAATTTAAGCAAATCTCTATGACATCATTGTATTTTTGAGATTGCACACTCTAACTGTGGGATAGTAACCTGCATGCCAATAAGTTAGGAGATACATTCACCAATGATTCCATCAAAGAAATGTTACCCTTTACTGGGACGTGCATGGAATTAGAATTTTTCGGAACTAAACTCCAAATTGTCTTTACCCAGTGACATTCCCTTTACGGAGCTTGGTTTGTACCTTATACAAGTCTCCCTTCTTTCACCTATCAGATTGCTACAGCTTCCATCACAGTTACTAACTTCCTCAACAACTTCTTTTCCCAACATTATCTTGGTGCCAGTCAAAGCAAATGCTTTCTTTCTTCCCCACTGAGTGCAGTAATAAAGGTCAAAATTCCCCTGTGGGTTTTTTTAAGTCTTTATTTGTTTTTAACATAAAAAATATTTCCATTTTTTTTCCATGTTGCACTCTTCCCCCCCCCCCGCCTTCCCTCTTGTTCTCATGCACATACTGCCTAACCATATATTCCTTTTGACAGTTCTTCCCCTCATCTGATCGGAGGCAGTATTCATTGTCTATCCACTCTTTTCTCATTCTCCCCCCAGGAACCCTCCCACCCCATGTCTGTCCTATTTTATATCAGCGGTGTAATGCATTATTTCCCCTTTTGTGACTGAGATATTTTACTCAGAATAATGTCCTCCAGGCTCCCCCGTAATGTGTAATGTTTTAGGAAGTCATTGTTTTTCAATGCTGCATAACATTCTATTGTATGAATGTACCATAGTTTTTCTATCCACTCATTTGTTGATAGGCACTTGGGTAGCTTCAATCTCTTTGCTATTGTGAATAATACAGCAACAAACATGGGCATAGATATATCTCTTTGAGTCATGGCTCTGGTTGCTCCAGGGTATATTCCCAGTAATGAAATCGCTGGGTCAAACCGTATTTTTATTTCAACTTTTTGAGAAAGCTCCAGACTGCCTTCCATAGTGGTTGTACCATTTTACATTCTTAACAGCAGTAGATAAGAGTCCCAATCTCTTCACAACTTCCCTAGCATTTGTTGTTTGCTGGCCTACTGTACTTTGCTATTGTTGCTGGGCAAAATGACCTTGTTGATGGAAGAAAGAAAAGCAATGAGGTTCAAATTAAATCATTCTAAAGGTTCGTGTTTTGAAATCAAACTGAACAGTGTAAGGGCTAATAATAAACAGTAGAGATGTTCCTAATTTTATACCAACAATGAAGTCCCTTCAGATTAGTAACAGTAGTCAGCATTTCAGAGAGATCCTCCTCTTGAGTCTTTGTGTGATTCAAGATCTGCAGACACTGTCATCCTGAAGTAAACAAATGGAATCACAAAGCCTTGGTGCTCACATAATAAAACCAGTCATTGTTACATTGATTCTGACTCATGTTCTAGTTAGGTGCCATCGAGTCACCTGTGACTCTTAGTGACCCTATGTACAATAGCTCCGAAACCTTCCCTGTCTTGAGTCAGTCTCACTGACTCTGACACACCTACCCCCATTGCCCCAGTTGCTGTATCAATCCATCTCATATAGAGTCTTCCTCTCCTGAATTGTCCCTCCACCCTTCCAAGCATAATATACTTCTCCAAGGACTGGTCCCTCCTGGTCACATTCCCAAAGTATATGAAACAGAGTTTCAAAATCTTGGCCTCCAAGGAGAAACTTGGTTTCACCATCTCCAAGACAAACTTATTTGTTTTTTTGGTGGTCCATAGTATGTTCAAGACTTCTCCAGCACCACAATTCAAAGGCATAAATTCTTCTTTTGTCATCCTTAGTCATTGTCCAGCTTTCTGATGCATAACAAGTAATTGCAAAGACCATGGCCTGGATCAGGTGCACCTTCATCTCTAGACTGACATTGTTGCTTTTCAGTACTCTGGAGAGGTTCCTGACAGCAGATTTTCCCAATGCAATTTGTCTTTTGATTTCCTGACTGCTGGTGCCAAGAGTGTTGATTGTGGAACTGAGCAAACTGTAACTGTTAACAACCTCAATCTCTTCTCCATCCATCATGTTGCTGCC
>NW_006399975.1:990982-993077 GCF_000299155.1 Elephantulus edwardii | reverse complement strand
CCCAAGTACATTCCACTATGCAACCTTAATTGTGGACTCTTATGTCAACATTAAAATTTTTTAATGTCTGCTTTAGAATCCACCAGTGACCCCTCAGAAGAAAGATGGGTAATATCTTCCTGTGTGATTTACAGCCTTCAACAATTAGAGGGTCAGCTAAGAGTCAGTTCTGACTCGACGGCAATGAATGGAGTGCTCTCTCTAAAAACAATATTAGTAATTTATATATAATCAGTAAGATTATTGATGGCTCACTACTGTTAAAATACTTCCTTAACACAGATCAGTATGTTATGATGCTAGGTTTTAATAACTATCACAGCTGATAAAAGAAACCTCACAGAAGAAAAGGAGACTCAAAGAAGTGTACTGACTGAACCATCATAATAATGTTTTCAATCTCACATCCACATTATGCAAGCATCTTCTGTTGAAATGAAGCTCAGAAATTTCCATCTTCCTTCATTTCAATCAGTGGTAATAGTATACTAATCAGAAGGGGCTGATTTACAATTTTTTAAATAAATGAATCCAAAACACAGTGAAATGCTTCATCAGAGTGATTTTTAAACCGATTAGAAAATTCTGTTTCTGTGTTTCTAAGGCCAGTGCCTGCTAAAAGGCCATCTGGGTAGAAGGGATAAGAACCTGGAGTCTAGATGTAAACATATCAAAAAGGGATCTGAGAGAATTTGGTAGAATTCGGCAATTATATATGGGAAGAGAAGCAACAAATAGGAGAAGGCTAAGACTTTAAGAATCAGGGTCGGTTAGGGTTTTGTTGTAGTTGTTATGTACTGTTGAGTAGAGGACAGCTCATAGCGACTCTATGAACAACAGATCCGTACCCTGTCCTGCCCTGTGCCGTCCTCAACATCTCTTACACACTTGAGCGCATTACTGGAGTCACTGTGTCAGTCCATCTCACTGAGGGTCTTCCTCTCTTTTGCTGAGCTTCTACTTTTCCCAAACTCTTTCTCTTTGCTGTTGAGTCACAAATGACTCATAGCTGATCCTCCAGTGGGTTTTCAGAAACTGTAAATCACACAGAAGGAGATTGCTCAATTTTTTTTTTTACTGGAGAGAATAAAAAAAACAAAAACGCAACTCTGATTAAATGCATTTTTAGCTTCTTAGAGAATGTCAGTCTTGACATTTCTAGTAACCACAGAGTTGTGGCAATACAGGCCAGACTCCATGTTTGTCAAGTGAGAGACTCAATTCCTCATGGCTGCTTGATTATTGTCTCTTCTCCCTCGGGTGACCGATCTTTGATTCTCCCTGTCCACAGCTCCGGCTTACTCATAGTTTCTGCTGCCTCATATAACTTCTTATAGCTTTCTCTGTGTCTTCTAATGCGGTACTCATTCACAAAGCCAGCATATCTTCTATGTCTCACATTAAAAATCTCAAGGAAAGAATGTCTCATTGGTCCAGTCACTACAGTGTTGACCAAAGATCTCAGGTGAGACCTATCAACACACAGGCCACTGGGCAATCGACAGCTGGCTGCGTTGGGTAGTTTTTTATTCCTGAGATTCTGTACTAGAACTTGTGTATTAGGAATGGGACTGGTGGTGGTTCAGTGATATTCAGTGGATTCTTGCCTTTTATTTGGGAGACCAAGAATTGATTTCTGGCCGGTGCACGTCACATGCAGTCACTGTGTGTCCACTGATGGATGCTTGGATGATGCAATGAGGCTAAACAAGTTTGAGCAGAACTTCCAGACTAAAATAGACAAGGAAGAAAGTTCTACCATTCTATTTCTGAAAATCATCCAGGTAAAGCAAAGATATTTTGCAGAAGATTTGCCCACTGCAATGTATAGTTTAAATTCTTGACTGCTGCTTCCATAAACAATGATTATAGATCCAGTAACATTAAATCCTTGATATTCAACTCTTTCACCATTTATTATGAAGTTTATTGATCAAGTTGTAAGAATTTTTTTCTTTTTAAAAAATCCCAATACATCTTACTTTCTGAATTTCATATTCCAATCAAAAGTAAGCATTGCATCTTGCGTATTTGATCCATTTTAAAAATAGATTAGGCCCACCCTTTCATGATTAAAGCACTCAACAAAATAGGA
>NW_006399975.1:963505-978177 GCF_000299155.1 Elephantulus edwardii | reverse complement strand
GTCTGGCGGCGGCGTTCCCCTGGCCTGGCGGGCGGCGGGGTGCGTTCCCCCGGCTGGCAGCGGCGTTCCCCTGGTCTGGCGGGCGGCGGCGTGCGTTTCCCTGGCGGGTGGCGGCGTGTGTTCCCCCCTGGCCAATCTTTGTTTTCTTGATGTTGAGCTTCAATCCATATTGAAGACTACAGTCTTTGACCTTCTGAAGCAAGCCCTTGAGGTCCTCTTCCATTTCAGTAAGCAATGTTGTGTAAAATGCATAATGTATATTGTTGATGGGTCTTCCTCCAATCTTGATGCCCATTCCTCCTCATAAACCCCAGCCTCCCTAATGATCTGTTCTGTATATAGATTGAAGAGGTAGAGATAGAACCCATCCCTGACACACTCCTTTCCTGATTTTGAACCATGCAGTGTTTCCTTGCTCTGTTCTAAGGACTGCTTTCTGGTCCGAGTATAGGTTTCACATAAACACAATCAAGTGTTTTGGGATTCCCATTTTCCTCAAGGTTAGCCACAATTTGTTGTGATCCATACAGTCAAATGAGTTTGCATAGTCCCTGAAATACGAATAGTCATTCCTCTAGTACATCAGCAGAGAACTACCAGAAATACAAGCTGAGTTTAAAAGAGGACATGGCACTAGGAATATCACTGCTGATGTCAAATGGATTCCAGCTGAAAGCAGAAAGTACCAGAAGGATATCTTCTTCTGTTTTATTGACTTTTCAAAGACATTTAACCATCTGGATCACAACAAGCTGTAGCTAATATTAAAAAAGAATGAGAGTGACAGGACACTTGATTGCATTCATGTGAAACCTATAACTGGACCAGGAAGCAATCATACAAACAGCGCAAGAGAACACTGCATAGATCAAAATCAAGGAAGGAGTGCTTCAGGGATGTATCCTCTCTTGATAGCTTTGAAGTCTACATGCTGAACAGATCACTCAAGAGGCTGGACTTTACGAAAAAAAAATATAGTATCAAGATTAGAGGAAGATTCATCAACAACCTGCATTATGCAGATAATAGAACCTTGCTTGCTGAAGTACTGGCTGCAGAATATCAAGAACTGCAACTTTCAGTGTGGATGGCATCTCAACATCAAAAAACAAAAATCCTCACCACCAGGCCAATAGGCAGTAGATGACAGATGGAGAAAAGGTGGAATTTGTTGACCATCTCGCTTGGATCCACAATCAATGCTCTTGACACATGCAATCAGGAAATCAAAAGATGAGCTGCATTGGGAGATTCTGCTGTGCCAAAGAGTCTAAAGACTGATAGTCTAAAGAATAAGCGGCACCTAATCCAAACCATGGTCTTCTATGTTGCCTGGTACACATCTGAGAGCTGGACGGTGCCTAAGGATGACTGATGAAGAATCAATGCCTTTGAGTTGTGGTGCTGGTGAAGACTACTGAATATACCATGGACTGCTAAGAGAACAAACAAGTCTATCCTTGAGAGGTTGAAACCGAGTTGCTCCTTGGAAGCAAGGATTTTGAAACTCTGTCTCAAATACTTTGGCCATGTTGTCAAGATCATGCTTGGAATGGTGGAAGACCAGTGCAAGGGAGAAAGACCCTGGATGAGGTAGACTGATTGACACAGTGACTATGATAGCCATGAGGTCAGTTGTTTCAAAGACAGTAAGGTTGGTTCAAGATAGTGTAAGGTTCACAAGGTCATATGAGTCATAGTCGACTCTATATCACAAAACAACAAGTACTTGACTGTTTGTACTGCCCAGGAACACAGAGTTGTAGTCTCTCTAAGTCTGGAACCTCCACATCATAAATTTAGCATTTTCTGAGGACCATTTGTGTATACAATACCAAAAAAAGCACAAGAAACTTTCCTTACTTAAAAAAAAGTTTTCCTTGCTGTAGAAGGTCAAGACTGAAGTCTTTATAATGTATTAAATTTTAACATTAAAAAAAACCAAACCACAAAACACCAACCAAAAACCAAAAAACCATACCATAAAGATTCTCGCCACTGGACCAATTGATAACACCATAATAAATGGAGAAGAGATTGAGGTTGTTAACAATTTCAGCTTGCTCAGCTCCACAGTCAACACTCTTGGCACCAGCAATTAGGAAATCAAAAGATTAATTGCATTGGGAAAGTCTGTGGTCAGGGACCTATTCAGAGTGCTAAAGAGTAATAATGTTAGTCTAGGGACTAGGGTGCATCTTATTGAGGCCACAGACTTTGCAATTACTTTCTGTGTATCAGAGAGCTGGACTATGACTAAGCATAGCAGAAGAGGAATCAATGCCTTTGAGTTGTTGTCCTGGAGAAGAGTAGTGAGCAAGTCTGTATTGGAGAGGGTGAAACCAAGTTTCTTCTGGAGGAAAGAATTTTGAAGCTCCATCTCACATACTTTGGGTATGTGGCCAAGAGGGACTAGACCCTGGAGAAGGGTATCAAGCTTGGCAAGGTGGAGGAACAGCGCAGGAGAGGAAGATCCTGGATGAGATAAATTGACTCAGTGGCTAGGGTAATGAAGATAGATTGGCTCCGGATAGGGCAGGGTTCAGAGCTATTGTGCATAGAATCGCTATGAGTTGTAAATGACTTGATGGCATATAACAACAACAACAACAACTTTGAAAAAAAGTTTACAAGTTATAATCTTATTAAAGAGCCAAGAAAACAGAACAAGACAACATTTACTCAGAAACCATAGCTTAAGTCAGAGAGACTAAAATTACAGATACAAGCATTCTGAGATGTGTGTTTTGGAGGACAGCATTTACTTTTTCTGGTCCTCAGTGTCTTTGTTTATTTCTTCCTCCCTTTGCTTTCTTTTACTTTCAGATAGAACTAGTATTAATCTCTTATTATCTTTTGCTAGGAGAGGTGGAGGATCAGAGATAGGGTGGTGGTCCCTCAACAAGTGGATTGACACAGTGACTGTTAACAATGAGCTCCTCTATATCAGAGATACTGAGGATGGTGGGGGGTAGGGCAAATTTCCTATCCGTGTTTATAGAGTCACTACAAACAAGTTCTTCCTGGAGAGGATGAAACCCAGCTGCTCCCTGGAGGCAAAAATTTTGAAGCTCCTTCTGACATACTTTGGGTATATTTGAAGGAGTGATCAGACCCTGAAGAGAGACATCATGCTTGGCAGGGTGGAGGAACACCATAAAAGGGGAAGACCCTGGATCAGATGGAGTGACTCAGTGACTAGGGTATTGGGGGTAGATGTGTTGGAAACAATGAAGTTGGCTCAAGATAGAGCAAAGTTCAGGGCTGCTGGACATACAGACGCTGTAAGTCACAAGCAACTTGACAGCACATAACAACAACGCGTCATAGTCAATTTGGTGGCGCCTAACAATAATTCTCACCACTGGGAGGGACAATTGGCAGCACCATGATAGATGGAGTAGAGATTGAGGTTGTTAACAGTTACAGCTTGCTCAGCTCCACAATCAGCACACTTAACACCAGCAGTCAGGAAATCAAAAGACAAATTGCACTGGGAAAATCTGCTGTCAGGGAACCTCTCCACAGGGCTGAAAAGTAACGATGTCAGTCTAGAGACTAAGGTGAACATAATCCAGGCCATGGTCTTCGTAATTATTTGGTATGTGTCAGAGAACTGAACAATGACTAAGACTAACAGAAGAATAGACATCTTGAAATTGTGGTGCTGGAGAAGAGTCTTGAACATAACATGGACTGCCAAGAAAACAAATAGGTCTGTCTTGGAGAGGGTGAAACCAAGTTTCTCCTTAGAGGCTAGGATTTTGAAGCTCTGTCTCACATACTTTGGCACATGGCCAGAAGAGACCGTTGCATGGAGAGGGCCATCATGCTAGGAAGAGTGGAGGGACGGCACAGAAGAGGAAGACCCCAGATGAGATAGATTGATACAGTGACTGAGCAATGGGGGTGGTTTGTCAGAATTAGTGAGACTGACTCAGGACAGGGCAGGGTTCAGAGCTGCTGTACATAGGGTCGCTATAGGTTGCAGGCAACTCAACAGCACATAACAACAATAACAACCTTTAAATAATGCTACAAAGCACAAATGTAGCAAAGTATATGATGGTATGTGGAAAAAATTTTACCGCTATTCAAATTGCAAAGAGCTCTGGTGGTCTAGTGATAAGACGTTGTGCTGCCAACCTTAAAGACGGTGGTTCAAATCCACCAGCTGCTCCATGGGAGGAAGATGGACACTCGCTCCCGTATGATTTACAGCTTCTGAAAATCCACTGGAGTTTCAGCTACGAGACAGTTCTGACTCGACAGCATAAGACAACAAACATTCAAATTATAATGCATTATCCAATTATTGTTTTAATCATCAGCATGAGAGTAACTCTTAGTTTAATTTTTATTAGTCTGATTCTTAGGGATCAGAGACGGGAAGAGTTCTGATAGTCAGGAAAGCCTGCCCAGAGAAGAAAGTATGTGAAAATTTGAGGCGGTTTTGAAGGTTATACAGGATTCAGAAACGGCATGAACAGCTCTAGCTTGGGAGTCATAGAGAACAGTGTGAGGAGAGACAAATATGGAGGATATAAAGTGCCAACTGAATACCAGCTTAAATAAATGCAGAGGTTGTCCATGGGGGGCATACCTAAATGAATAATGAGGTACCTCCCCAATAAAGTGGAGCATGTGCATAAATTTTGCAGCTTGAGAGGGAGAACTTACTATTTTCTTTCTGAAAACTAGAAGTTTGCATAGGAAAAGGGACATATATGCACCAATTCAGGTTCTGAAGTATTAAAGTGCTTCCTTCTACTCCCTGTTTCATTCTTCAGTATGGTGTATTTCCCCCACACCCTCTGGCTTTGGTGTTATTCAGGCCAAGGTTTGGCAGATAATAACCAAACCTAACTCATAACAATGCTCCATCAGGTTTCTGAGGTTGTAAGTCTTTCTGCACTAATTCCAAGATTTTGGTATCATTGGCCATTTTTTCCAGTATCATATATTGGACAATACATTTACTTTGACTAATACTAGAAGTACATCGTCAAGCCTGTGTTCATGCTCTTAGTCTGTAATCTCCATGGAAATCTACCCACCACAGGTGACCCTGCTAGTTGTTATTGTTGTTATGTGCCATCAAGTCGAACTCATACCGACCCTATGTACAACAGCCCTAAACCCTGCTCAATTCTGTGCCAATCCCACTGTCTCTGATTACCACCTACCCCGACTACCCCAGTCACTGAATCAATCCACCTCATAGAAGGTTTTCCCCTCCTGCACTGTCCCTCCACCCTACCAAGCATGATGTCCCTCTCCAAGGACTCATCCCTCCTTGCAACATGACCAAATTAAGTTAGACGAAGCTCAGAATCCTTGCCTCCAAGGAGCAGCCTGGTATAACCCTCTCTAGGATGAACCTGTTTTCTTAGCAGTCCATGGTTTATTAAAAACTCTTATTCAAACGTGCTAGTATTTGAAATATTATTGGCAGAGCTTCCAGCTTTATAGAAACATCCAAGTCACTACTGTATTGTCAGACAGATGGTGGTCCATTATCACTCTATTCTCCAATTCCTTTGTTACTAAGTGACCTCATTCTATGCTATTCATGGTTATTTCTTTGTCTTCATCCTTCTTGACTTCTCTGTTAATCTGCACCTGGATCTTACTCATTCTACATTTTCACAGAGGCTGTATTGTCTGCATGGTGCTTGGGACAATTATATCATCGATTCCTAGACAAATAAATTCAGAATTTTGCCTGAAATTTAAACCAGCGAGATGTTTATTTTCCTGCAAGCCAGTATTCCCTTTTCAAATACAAATGCATCTAAGGTAGCTAGAGAAACCAAAATTCACACTTTATTGCTTATTTTAATGAATTTCTTTTTCTTCTGCCTTCTGCCTTCAGCCTATGAGCTGAGCTTGAAGGAATGAAAGAATGCTTATTTTGGCAACTTTGTGTGGAAGGAAAAGCCATCAGGATCATGAGAGAATCATGCAGGAGGGCTTTGATGAAAGAAAGGGAAGAAAGAGAGTATCAGGTTTGTTGTGGTTCGATGCCTGAGTGGAATACATCCAGTAGTGACCCTGTGAACAATAGGTCTGAATCTGTGCCATCTTCTTTATCTCCGACACACTTGAGCCTATTGCTGCAGTCACTGTGTCAATCCATCTAGTTGAGGGTTTCCCTCTCTCTCACTGACCCACCCTCTTTCCAAGCATGATATCCCTCTCCAAGGAATAGCCTCATGACCAAACTTTGTGAGACAAAGCTTTGTCATCATTGCCTCCAAGGAACACTCTGGATGCACCTTCTCCAGGACCTGTTTGTTTTGGCAGTTCATGGGATATTTAGTACTCTTCTCCAACACCACAGTTCAAAGGCATCAATTCTTCTTCTAGCATCTTTCTCCATTGTCCTGCTGTCAAATGCCCAGCAAGTGATTGAAAAACCATGGCCTGAATTGGGCACACCTTAGTCCTCAAATGGGCATCATTGTTCCTCAGTAACGTGGAGAGGTTTCTGACTGCAGATGATCAGAGAGTAGGTTTCTGACTGAAGACGATCAGAGAGGAGCCTGATTTCAATCAAAGCTCCATTTTGCATATGTATAATGTTATGAATGTCATGAGGGCTAAAAAAAAAGCAACTTAAAAAAATATATGTGCTAGGGATAGAGATAGAAAAGAGAAATTTATATAAATATGTTTTTCTTGAGAATAGTAAATAAATGGTTTGTTAGGTAGGCAGTAAATAGATTTTGAATCATTTAAACAGAAGAATTGGACTAAGAGTAAGTACACATTGTTGTAGTTGTTGTTACGTGCCATCGAGTCGCTTGTGACTCATAGCGGCCCTATGTACAAGAGCCCTAAACATTATTCTATCCTGTGGCAACCTCACCATCTCAAACACACTCATTCCCACCACTCCACTCAGAATCGATCCATCTTATCGAGGGTCTTCCTCTCCTGCGCTGTCCCTCTACTCTCCCAAACATGATGTCCCTCTCCAATGACCAGTCGCTCCTTGCAACACGCCCAAAGTATGTCAGATGAAGCTTCAGAATCCTTGACTCCAAGAAGCACTCGCTTCACCCTCTTCAGAACAAACCTGTTTCTTCTCCTAGCAGTCCATGGTATATTCAACACTCTTCTCCAGTACCATAGCTCAAAGGCATCAATTCTCTTTCTATCATGCCTATTCACTGTCCAACTCTCTGATGCATAGCACGTAATTGCAAAGACTATAGCCTGGATCAGGTGCACCCTAGTCTCCAGCCTGACATCGTTGCTCGTCAGTACTCCTGAAAGGTCCCTACAGTATAAAAAAAAAGGAACTAGGAAAGCTGATGCAGTACTTTGCTAGAGGTGCTGCGGGGCAAGTTGGGAGCCTGTGATATTAGTGGTCATTTAGTTTCCAGGATTCTGATTATACTCCTCGGGTCATACAAGGACTCTGTCCATATCTGAACTTCTCCAACTTTAAAGGCTTCTGATGTTGCCAATCCCTCTCTGGGATGAAGAACAGCTTTCTCATTGTTGTTGCTCTTAGCAGAATCAAGACTTCTACACCGATGAGCTCAGTCAGAAAACAATTTTTAAAAAAAGATCAAAGATTTGGACTCTTTAAATAGACTCTTATAACTCTTAAATAAATAGACTTTTTTTTTGCTTTTCATGTTATCAGTTTATTTGTCCTAAATTGAGTATCATCTTCCTCCCTTCCTTCCTTCTTTCCTTCCTTCCTTCCTTCCTTCCTTCCTTCCTTCCTTCCTTCCTTCCTTCCTTCCTTCCTTCCTTCCTTCCTTCCTTCCTTCCTTCTTTCTTTCTTCCTCTCAAAGTTAAAAGATTATAATCCATGTTGGTAGCAGAATACACTCAGGATGGCTCCTGAAGTGTCCACCTCACACATATCTCAGCCTTGAGCCTTATGGCTGTAGGCCAGGCCACTGTTACGAAGTTCTTAGTTCTGCCAATATTGGTTCTCCGTCCCCCCAGTCTTAGGCAGTGTTACACAAGTTCTCGATCTTGCGAATTATGGTTTCCCACCCCCAGCTGTCCAACAAACTTGAGCAAAGGCTCTTAGTCCAGTTCCAATGGTGTAGCAGGCCCAAGGTAGCTACATCTCATGTCAGGTCTCTAGTTGGACTATGGCTGCTCTTTTCCTGGTGGTAAGGATTCTTTACTGGTTGCAAGAAGGGGTTATGGTTACCCATAATTACAAAAACAAAACTCCTATATAACCTAGACAACTTAAAACCTCCCAATACTCCAAACCCATTGCTCTTGAGTTAAGTCTGACTTTAAGCAACCCTCTATCAAGTTTTTGATGGAAAATTTATATGGCTGGAGTCTTTCTCATAAGGAGCACCTAGTGGATTCAAATTGCTAATCTTTTAGTTAGCAGCCCGATAGATTATATACTACTGCCACTAAGACTCCTTAGCACAAGCAACATGGTGTAATAAAATTAGAAATGGGTATGTTAGAATCTCACAGATGCTAATTCTTTTTTTTACTACTAAACCAGCTTTTGTAAATTACCTAATTTCACGGAGTCTGTCCACTTTCAAAATGAATTAAAGCATTTTTCTTATTTAGAGATAAAAAAATAGGCAGACTTTTTGGTCAATAAAGTGTTCCATCCCTATGCATGCTTTTAGTTCTGGCCCTCGGGAAAGCCTGACCATCTAAGCCTGGGACAGATGGAATTTAAAATTCACACTGTTCTCTCTCTCAGCCTCCCCTTGCCTGTATACTTTGCTCTCTCATTTCGTTCTTTTGCAGCAAATGGTGCTGGCTGAGGGTTCTCTAAGTCTACTATTCATGTTTGATGGACAATAAGAAAGGACTCCTCACCCAACTCATTTGAGATCTGGGGTTTGTCAAATACACTTTGTGGTTTATAGGTCCTAAAGTCAGAGCTAAAGGATCTAGTCACTCATGAGTTGTATCTTGCTCCATTCCTTTTCAGTGGCCTTGATGAGAGACACACTGTGTATTACTGAGGCATTTAGAATCCTCCAGGATATTCTCTAAAGTCTATGAACTAATATATACTTAAGTCTATCTGGTTTACCTGATGTTGGTAGCCAATAAGTTGATTCTCACTCACAGAAACTCCACCTAACAGAGTAAACTTGCCCCATAGGAGTTTCTAGGCTGTAATCTTTATAGAGCTGACTACTAGGTCTTTGCTCCCAAGTAACTCCTGGATAGGTTTAAACCACCAGCCTTCCAGTTAGCAACCAAGTACTTAACCATACTCTATGTTAGGAGCCTATATTATGAAGCACTTGATTTGTGAAAGGCTAAGGTCTATAGTGGAACCTTAACTCCGTTTGAATTCTTGATGCAAGTTCAGATGCCATTTGAGTTCTTTCTCACCATTAAACCCACCTAGTGGCTCTGCTTAGCAAGTCTGGACAAGGCCAGAGAATGATAGTTTGACCCCAGGAAGAATGCAATTGAAAGCAGATTACAATTTCTAAGTAAACCTTGGAATGGAGGGGCAATTCACCCTCAGGCTTGTGGGGGAAATAAGATGATTCATCAGAGCATTACTTATTCATTTTCCTAAAATAACTGCAGAAGCTCTGGTGATCTAGTGGGTAAGAAATTGCACTGCCAACCCAAAGGCAAGTAGTTCAAATCTACCAGTTGTACCACAGGAGAAAGATGGGCAATCTTCTCCTGTGTGATTTATAACATAAAAAAAACCTGCTGCAGGGTCAGCTAAGAGTGGTTCAGACTCAATGGCACATAACAGCAACTACACAGACATAGAGTATGGCCTGACCTTCACCACTCAATGGCCAAGGACCCAGAAGCAATCCTGTAAACTTTTCAAACCTGTAGTTGTGTAAGTATCTCAATCATGCTCCTTTGCTTGCTCTGCAGTCCTGCTTGCAGCAGTAATAGATTGTGCTATTATTATCAAGTGATGATATTCTTTGTCCAACTAGTATAAACAGTTATGATTCAGTAGAAATTCTTTGGTCCCATGGTGAGAGATCTTAATTTCTCTCACCATCTTTCTCTTAATTTTTTCTTTATTTGTTTATATCTTAATAAGAAGTCTCTATAGACTATATTTAAAGAATCCTGGGGTTTAGGGAGCTCTGGTGGCCTAGTGGCAAGAAGCTGCACTGCAATCCCAGAGGTACACAGTTCAAATCCACCAGATACTCTGCTGGAAAAGGAGGTGCACTCTCCTCCTGTACCAGTCAGATCTGACTTGACAGTACACACATAAAAAAATAAATAAATAAATAAATAAATAAAATTAAAAATCAAAACAAAAAAAATAAAAACCAAAAAAGGAATCCTGGATTTTAGGAAGATATATGTCACACTGCTAACCAAAAGGTATGTGGTTTAAATCCACAAACCACTAAACTGGAGAAAGATGAACAATCTCTTGCATAAAGATTTACAGCTTCAGAAATCTGTTGGAGGGCCACCATGAATCAGAATCAACATATAGTTATGTTGATAGTATGTGGTGGTCGTTGTTGTTGTCATGTGCCATAGTGTTGTTAGTGACTCATAGCGACCCTATGTACAACAGCCCTAAACCCTGCTCTATCCTGTGCCAATCGCATTGCTTCTGACACACCCATCCCGATTACCCCAGTCACTGAATCAATCCACCTCATAGAGGGTCTTCCCCTCCTGCGCTGTCCCTCCATCCTCCCAAGCATGATGTCCCTCTCCAAGGACCTGTCTCTCCTTACCACATGCCCAAAGTATGTCAGACGAAGCCCCAGAATCCTTTCCTACCAGTATGTGGTAGTAAAGGTTTATCATTCAAAATGTCTTTCTTCGTAATTGATTAACTGTTTATTTTGTTCTGACATATTTATTGCATTTATAAACATAGGATTAGGGTAGGATACAAACCACACCTGATATCCTGGCACACTGGTCCACAGCATCTGACTGCATCACCTACAGCCAGGTGAGTCATTCTCCTGATGGGTCTCAGTCTCTGTGAGACCTCCGGCAAACCGCTGAGCTCAAGGGGCATCAAATAGTGGGGAAACTGCAAAAAGGAAGGATTGCTGGTGTTGGAAAGCATGGAGTTTTACAGCAGATCAAACATTGGAGAGACTGTTAACTTCCCACTTGAATGCACAGTAGATTTACTTTTTCTTTTTTAATAGAATAGGTTTGAATCTGGGATCTATTTTTTTCACTTGCTGTACAGAGGTAACTCGTGATTATTGTGAAGCTGAACACTGTGACACTGATGTGTCAAATGAGAAATGGTTACTCAGGTGGACAGCGTTTGGTGGAGCTCCCTGATTAAAACAAGCTTGGAAGGAGGAGTGGCATCCACTTCCATAATAGCATGCTTCTGGAAAACCTATGAACCTGGAGAGAGGATGAAAGTTATACAAGTGTCCAGGTCTTTCGTTCATAGGGTCACTATGTGTTGCCTACGATTCGATGGCACTTAATAACAACAACAACAGGTTTGAATCTGGGATATATTTTTTTTCCTCTAGAATGGCTGCCAAGGTCCATCATCATTTTTATTATTATTAATTTTAATGAAAATTTACAGAGCTTTTGGATTTCCATTCGTTCATTGTTGCACTTTTCTCCCTGCCCACCCCATCCCACCAGTTCGTTCTTTTCTTTGTTTTTTGTTTGTTTGGGGTGGGGTTTTTTTTCTGTTTTTCTTTTTGCCGCGCCAGCGGCGCCCTCCGGCCAAGGACAAACCCAGCGACGCCATCGTTCTTCTCTTTGAAAAGTACAAGAAAAATTCTTTCACTGTTATACAATCCCTCTCCCCAAGTCCATTCCACTGTGCAGCCTTCGTTCTGACCAAGGTCCCAGTTTTTAAATCCTTTATATTCTTAAGGCAGGGGAGGGAATCTGGCTAATACTGTAATTTCTTTTTTGCCAAGGGTATAAGACTAAACATTTTTATCTTTCAAACAAATTTCTGATATATTACTTTGAATAAAAATACTGTTTTAAAATTGCTCATATTACAAATGAGTTTAAGATAAAGACAGTATAATTCAATGATATTGCAAGGGTTTCTGGCATAAACCACTATTGAGCTGGCTCATAAAATAGCAATGAAAGGAAAAAAATAATCATTGTTTTTATGGCTGGATTGTCAGCTGGCTGGCTGTGATGGCCATATTCCAATTAGAATAATTATATTTCATCTGCATATTTTCCACCTACAATTCAATTGGATAGACCAGTAATAGAAAAAGTCATGCTGAGTACTCAGGCTTAGAAACTCTCAGCTCATTTCACTCTGCGGGTAAACTTTAAAAGTTAAAATAAATTAGAATTAAAAGCAAGTTCCCAAACAAGTGAACGTATGTGCATGCTCATAGTAGCACCAGTCACAGTAGCAAAAAGGTAGAAACTGACAATCTGTCCATCAGCAGACAGTTAAACAAATCTTAGTATGTATATACAACAAAATAGCATTCAGTCATAAAAAGGACAGAATAAATGAACCTCAAAATGTTTATGCTAGCTTTAAAAATCCAGCCACACAAGTGACATTATATGATTCCATTTACATGAATTATCCAAAATAGTGGGGAACTCTGGTAGCATTTACTGGAATTCCAGAGCACTTGATTGTGCTCACGTGGAAGTTATACCTGGACTAGGAGGCTGTTGTACCAACAGAGCAGGGGAACACTGCATAGTTTGGAATTGGGAAGGGAATGTGCCTAAGTTGTAGTCTGTCTCCATACTTATTCAATCTGAATGCTGAGAAAATTACCCAAGAAGCCAAACTATGAGGAGGAGTGTGGCATCAGGATCGGAGAGAGACTCATCAATATCCTGAGCTATGCAGATGACACAGCTGTCTTACTCAAAGTGAAGAGGACTTGAAGCCCTTGGAGAAGATCAAGGAATGCAGTCTTCGGTATGGATTTCATCTCAATGTCAGTAAAACAAAGATTCTTGCCATTGGACCAATAGGCAGTGTCATGATGGATAGAGAGGAGATTGAAACTGTCAACAACTTCATCTTGCTTAGATCCACAACTAATATGCTTGGTACCAGCAGTCAGGAAAGAAGGAGATGCATTGCACTGGGGAAAATCTGCAGTTAAGGACCTCTCCAAATTACTGATGAGAAAAGATGTCAGTTTGAGAACTAAGGTGCATATGATTCAAGCCATGGTCTTTCTGATCACTTGCCACTTGCTATGCATCTGAGAGCTGGACAACGAATAAGGATGACAGGAAAAGAATTGACGCCTTTGAGCTGTGGTGTTGGAGAAGAGTACTGAACATCCCATGGACTGTCAAGAGAACAAACAGCTATGTCTTGAAGAGGGTGCAGCCAGAGAGCTCTTTGGAGGCAAGAATGATGAGGCTTCACCTTACATACTTTGGATATGTTGTTAAGGGTGATATTCCTTAGAGAAGGACAAGATGCTGAGAAGGGTAGAGGTTTGACAAAGGAAAAGAAGTCCCTCAACCAGGTGGATTGACATGGTGACTGCTACAATGGGCTCTTGTGTGTCAGAAAGTGTGAGGATGGCGTGGGATAGAACAGGATTCAGATCTTTTGTTCATGGGGTCACTATGAGTTGTACTCTATTCAATGGCATCTAACAACAACAACTAACAACTGGCAGCATAGCCCATAAAGTACTGCTAACCTAAAAGTCCTGCCCCCGTAGTGGTTTGATAATTTCCTTTATAATTTAAAGTCTCAGAAACCCATTGGAGGATCAACTGTGAGTTGGTTAGGACTTACTGGCAAATGAAAGAAGATCCATAGTAGTTAAATCTATAGATCTAAATGCTGTGTGCCACTGTTTCTGTGAACCATTGAGTAAGAACCAATTCATAGATGCCTCTCTAGTTGGTTTTCAGAGGCAGGTCTTTGGGATGGCAGGGCAGCTTCTTACCACTAGACCACCAGAGTTAGAGAATGGAAAAGTCAGGTAGGGGGGAGCTCCTTAATGGGTTTGAAGTTTTCTTTTGGGTTGATGAAATATTTGGAACTGGACAGTCATAGTGCTATGAATGTACTAATACAAAAGTATTATTCACTTTAAAATGGTTAATTTTATGTTATATGAATTTCACCTAAATAAACTAGTTATAAATCGGTTTCAATAGTCCTATTTTGTAGTTGTTCTAATTCTTAGTCATACAGGCTAAGAAGTGACATTCATTTGCATGATTTAAGATAATACTTAAATAGAAATCATACATCTTCCTAAAGTATTGTTGCTGTAACATATCAATGTTAAGCACTTGAAAAAAAAGAGTATTTCTTTTATTTTATTCGGGGAGCAAATGTTTTAATACCTGCATTACTCTGGACACAAATGAACAGGCAATTGTTCTTTCTGTTATTGAGGAAAAGGTGTTCCTCAGGCTTGGAAATCATACACGGTAACAGAAACCTTGGCATGATTTCCATGTTAGAAGGTTCTCCCCATCCTGCCAATAACCAAGGATTAAAAATAAATAATAAAAATCTGACATCTTCGATAGACTCTTTCCTTTTCATCCTCCCAGATCGTAGTATGAAGTCCACAATTCACTCCTGAGTGATTTTTCTAGTGGCTGTCTCCTTTTCATTCTTTTTGTCACGACCTTGTCAATCTTCAGTAAGACTTTTTTTTTATATATATAGAACAGAGAGTGTGAAAAACAGGGGGCCAACAGTTCCCATGACTGAAGGCCCCAAGCCA
>NW_006399975.1:937038-962385 GCF_000299155.1 Elephantulus edwardii | reverse complement strand
CAAAAGTATTCATGAAGAATGCATAATCTCTGAAAATTATGAAAACATCCCTGCTACCAATACATTTCTAAATACAAAAACTGACTACCATATTTGTTACTTCTTTGTAGCGAGAGAAGTTCATTTTCAAAACAGATAAAATTCAGTCTTTAGGTGTGAATGGTATGAATGACAGTCTTTTTTAAAAATTTCGTAGTTGTTTGGGCCCCTCTTTTGTTTAAATCATAATTTTGAGATCATTAAGATGAGCATAATTTCTTTTCTTCAGGATTCATTTTTCCTTGTCTCTTAGTCCTTTATATATAATCAAGCAAATGTAACCGAGAAAGCAAAATAAGTTCACAAAAATACTTCCAGTAAAGCGGCATTCCCTGAGGATCAGCTTCCATTGTCATGCTGCCATAGTCCCCATCAAAACCAGTTCGGATTAATCTCCTCTGTCCATGTGTCCTGTGCCATTCCCTGTCACTCCTCCCTGAGAGAGATTTCACCCTGATTCATAAGGAAAATGGGGCGGCGGACTCTCTTAGCTACTTCCTGCTGAAAAGGGATGCTTAGGTTTCAGGTGAAGATCTTCTCTCACTATCTGAAGGGCCCTTTGGCAATAGGAAACACAGAGACTACTGTGGAGATTGATTTTGGAATTTAGATGCACTGTTATCAATTGTGCTTAGGGATAGACGTTCATATCCTTGAAGATGCATCATGGAAGTGTTGCAGTCTAACTAACAAGTTAAAAGTACATGAGTCAACAATGAAAAGCAATAGTATTCCAATTAGAGAGTCTAATGATGACACAAATCAAGTTACAGAGGGAAGATAATCCTTAAAAGAAAAGTCTTATTGGCTGACACTTTGTCTATTATAGTGAACAGGCTAGGAACCACATGATGTAGAGGCACAACTATGTCATTTATTGTTCTCTAGTCCTGGACCAACTTTCATTTACCATTGGATAGTTTTACAACTAAGAAGTCCTAGTGATCCTTTACGACAAAGTAGAACTGACCTATGCCATTTTCTTGCCTGTAATCTTTACAGGAGCAGATCACCAGGATCTTTTCTTACAGATTATTAGGTAGTTTTGAACTACCAACCTTTAGGTTATAGCCAAGAGCTTAAATGTTGTGTCACCAGGGCTCTCAACTACTTATTTGCATAAGACTCCATGCTGTTAAATACTCTATGCTTCCACAAACATAACTTGAGTCTCACACTGCTGTATAAATCAGTTGGAGTATAATATCATTCCCATTTTGTAGATGAGAAAATATAGGCTAGGGTCGTGATTAAGTTGGTGAGTTTACTAAACTTATATAGGTAATAAATGGTATCGTTTTCTAAAGTCTAATTCCACATTCTTCCTTCTAAGAAGTATTGGTCTAGACTTATGTAAGACATACAAATTCCTCTATTTTATTCAGGAAAGTTATTCTAGGAAAAGAGTATTTGGCGTACTATTCTGTTTGGCATTGACAAATAATGTTTCTCAGGGAAATCATCCAATAGAAGTTAGGCCTCAGTTTCCTCCTGATTAAGATAAAGGAGTTGAAGGAGATAATCTCTAAGGTTTCTTCCAGCTCTGTGGTTCTTTTACAGCTTATAACCCAGATTGCTTTTCACATTTGTGAAAGCAGCTCTGAAACCCAGGTATCAGCAGTGGTGTTATATTAATGAGCCTTCATCAAATGGCCCCAGGTGTCCTCCATCCCCCAAGTTAATCAGACCAACTGGCACCAGTTTAATCATAAGTGAAAAGTGAACACTGGGGATAAATGAAACGTCAACGGTATTTTTTTTTTGGTTGATATTTCCAAACATTTTTTGGGGCTCAGCCACAGGGCATTATTTTCCTAATTCTGTTCCACAGTGCACGAGTTCTAAGAGGCAATTAATGGGCTCTCCTTGGAAAGGGAGTGTTTTGGGGCTTTTTCTTTTGTTTTGCCACTTGGTTAAACAACGTCTTTGTGAAGATCTTTTAATATGTATTTAGATCATTAATTACTAATTTACAGAGAAAATTTTTCCACTCTAGAAACTAGTGCTCCTCAAAACAGGGTTTTAGGAAACAGTCATTTTCTTTGTTTATGTGGGGTTTGGGTGAAAGTTTACAGAGCAAATTCGTTTTCCATTCAGCAATTTATACACGTATTGTTTCAAAACATTGGTTGAAAACATTACCAATGCTACAGCCCTTTCCCCACATCCTCCCTAGGTTACTTCTTTCTGTTTATCCATCTTTACTGTCTTTTCATGGTTCTGAACTTTGTTTTGGTGAAAAACGTGACCTTTTCATCTTGAAAAGCTGACTGGAAAAATGCTGGTTGTTGCTAGTACCTCGGAGTTTATCCCCAAAAGAAAGTATAGTTTTTAATGGTGGCTTCTTGTTGTTGAGTTGGAACTGACCCATACCTGACCTTCCAACAGGTTTTCAGAGGCAATTAGTTGCATGGGAGGAGACTGCCCATCCTTCTCTCATGGGGCATTTGGTGGATTTGAACCACATGCATTTGGGATTGCAGCACTGATTCTTACCACTAGGCCACCAGAGCTCCCTAAATGTGGTAGTAGTTGTGGTTGTTAAGTGCCATAGAGTCGCAGGCAACTCAAAGCGACCCTATGAACAAAAAACCTGAACACTTATATAACTTTCATGCTTTCTGCAGGTTCATAGGGTTTCTGGAGGCAAGCAATTTTGGAAGTGGATCGCATGAAATTGAGTGGGGGTTTTGTGTGTGTGTGCATGTGTGGCTTTCTTTTTTTTTTTTTTTTTATAAACCACAGGACAAAAGTGCACTTATTTTCATGGCAGATCTTTTGAAAACAAGAAACTGCTGCTCAGTGTATAACAATGTATAACAAACAAGTCAGCCACAGTAAGTGAAGGAATGGTGATGTTTAATTGTTTCAAAAATTCCAGTAATCTACTTCTCACTGCTTTTTGGTCACTAGTATTTTCATGATGACTTTGCTTAAATAATTTTCTATTCAAAAGGCAAATGATATCATCAATATATTTGTAACCCTAAATAGTATTTTTAAAAATACTTACCTAATCCTTTTTGTCCCGGATTCTTTGCAAAATTTAAAAAAAAAATTCCAGTAATCTAAAACAACCAACTACACAAGATCAAAGGGCAACACTTGCTCAGAGATAAAGCTCAGAAGGCAGGAAGAGATAAGAAAGAAGGATGAATGGAAAATATAAACCCAAAAAGGAAGCGGGAAGGCAGCTAATGCATTGAAGTGATAGCAACTGATGTCCTGAATCAAAATGCATATGAAATGCTGAATGAAAAACCAATTTGCTCTGTAATCTTTCACCCAAATCACAATTTTTTTAAAAAAGTTGAATAGATAAATAAAAATTTTTGTAATGTTCTTTTGAAATTAAATTCTGGACTGAATCTGACTCACATAAACTAATGTTCATATTTTGCAATTATAGTCTTCATTTTTTTTTAAACTCAAATAGCGTCACTATATTCTCCCTCAAATTTATCTCATAGTGAGTCTTCACTATTACTGAAAAGTAAATCTATCATTACAACAGATATTTCCCAAGCATATTGACAGTGATCCCATCCTGTATGCTCTTCTTACAATTAGACTTTGAGAAAGATCTTAAAAGTGTCATTTAATTCAACAGGTTCCTCCTAGAGAGGATGAGACCAGGCTGCTCCTTGGAGGCAAGGATTCCGAGGTTTCATCTGACATACTTTGGGCATATTGCAAGGAGGGACCAGTCCTTGGAAAAGGACGTCATGCTTGGAAGGGTAGAGGAATGGAGAAAGAGAGGGAGACCCTCGATGAGATGGATTAATTCAGTGACTAGGGTAATGAGGGTAGCTGTATCAGAGAAGCAAAGTTGGTACAGGATAGAGCAGGTTTCAGGGCTGTTGTCAATAGGGTCACTATGAGTTGCAAGCAACTCGAAGGCACATAACAATAACAGCAACAACAACAACTTCAACCTTGCTTGTTTGGGATGCTGTGGCTTAGAACCTAGTCATTATGCTAATAGAAAGCCCCAACCAGTCTGTGCAGAGACAATACAATGAGGCCATATGTTGATGCTTGTCATGAATTAAATTCTTTCCTCAAAATTTGTGTCAACTTTGCTAGGCTGTGCCATTTAACATTATGTGATGATGTAATTTGTAATTACTTGAAGATGTAAATGCCCTGTTGGTGTAGTAGCTAAAGACGGTTAAAGAAAGGTTAGAGATTTAAATCTAAGAGAAAAGACGTGCCAGTCTGCTTCTGTGGATTTACATCCTTGGGCACACGAATGTGATGCCTTGAACACTAAAGACTGAAGACCACAAGAGTCATGGAGTGATACAGAGGACATGATCCATAAAGAAAGCAGAAGGTCATTAAGGCTAGAGGAAAGAGAGACAAGACCAAAATTGATGTTAGAAAAGACTCAGAGCTGCTCTAGTTAAAGCCTGTTGTTGCAG
The DNA here is from genome assembly GCF_000299155.1 of Elephantulus edwardii. Lineage (NCBI taxonomy): Eukaryota > Metazoa > Chordata > Mammalia > Macroscelidea > Macroscelididae > Elephantulus > Elephantulus edwardii. The sequence continues at coordinate 957,922 of NW_006399975.1, read as the reverse complement.
CCAGTGTTTTAATCCATCTTGTTTGAGTTCTTCCTCTTTTCCTCTGACTCTGTGTTTTATCAAACCTTATATCTTTCTCTAAGAACTGTTCCCTCCTCATAACATTCCCAAAATATGAGAGGCAAAGTCTTACCATGCTTGCAACACTATTCCTCCTAAAGTTTTCATTCTCAGGGTAATAGATTATGTGATTGTCACATTCACAATGACCATTACTATTCATTTCAGCTCACTAATACCTGGGATAGTGAGATCACATGGTATAGTCTACAGAGAGTCATGGTGCTAGCCCAAAGGCCAGGCCTCTGTGGCTATTTGAATCCAACAGAGATCCAAGAGAGAAAGATGGGCTGTCTCCTCTCATTCAATTTACAGCCTCAGAAATGTGGAGGAGCAGCTGAGATGGTTCTGTTTATTAATAGATATTTAAAAATCTCTCTTCTCATTTTGAGTCATATTACATGAGCAAGTAAAGGCCCATTAGTAAATCGGTTATGAAAACTCCACCCCATCAACACCACGAAGGTAAATTCTACTTTGAAAAGGCAGATTAGTCATATTTTGAGTGCCTTCCAACATGAGAGGTTCTATATCTTCTGGCACCATATCAGATAATATTCCACATATCAGATAATATTCCTGGAGAGGGTTAAACCAGGCTGCTCCTTGGAGGCAAGGATTCTGGGGCTTCGTCTGACATACTTTTGACATGTTGTAAGGAGAGACAGGTCCTTGGAGAGGGACATCATGTTTGGGAGGGTGGAGGGATGGCACAAGAGGGGAAGATCCTCTATGAGTTGGATTGATTCAGTGACTTGGGTAATCAGGATGGGTGTGTCAGAGGCACTGCGATTGGCACAGGATAGAGCAGGGTTTAGGGCTGTTGTACATAGGGTCACTATGAGTCGCAAACGACTCGATGGCACTTAACAACAACAACAACTTCATAAAGTGTTCATTGGACGGTATTCAGAAGTGGATGGCCAGTACTGTCTCTGGTCTGCTTTAGTCTAGAAGCATTGTTAAACCTATTTACCATGGGTAATCCTGCTAGAATTTGAAATACCAACAGCCTCGGTTCTAGCATTACAGTGCCTCACAATCAGCTACAGTAAGATAAACGGGTAGATGAATGGTGGCTTCAGGATTAGAGACTTAAAGGGCAACAATGAATGAATGGAAATCCAAAAATCTCTCTAAATCTTCATTAAAATTAATAATAACAAAAAATAAATTCTAAAAAAAGAAAAAATTGTATAATCTTGGACTTCTTTTTGTTTCAAGATTTTTGTGTCTGTGCTCTAGCTACCAGCATTTTAATACCTGAATTTTCTTCTGAGATATAGGACCTGAATCATAGTTTATTTTCTTATTAGAAAATTTCCAGGGATTTCAGAATCCAAAACCTCTCAGAAGATTCAAATCAATACCTACAAGTAAAGCCCCAAAAAATCAAATAAATGCCTTTGGTGAGGGTGTTCTAGAAGAAATCCCAGATTCTATAGAAAACTTTTCATTAAGATATTAGCAGCACAAAAAAAAAAAAGATATAAGACAAAATAATTTCAGAATGAGGGGAAACGTCAGTGGAATGCTGAAGGTATTCTGCTGATTCATGACCATGGCTTAAATTTATATAATTTAGAGAAAATCACCAGATCATAGCTTGTTATTATGTGCTATAGAGTCAGATCCGACACATAGCTGACACTCCAGTGGGTTTTTAGAGGCTATAAATTACACAGAAGGAGATTACCCACATTTCTTCCACAGAGCAGCTAATGTCTTCGAACTGTGTACCTTTGGTTTGGCAGCACAATTCTTAACCCCTAGGCCCCTAGTGCTCCCTAGATCAGAACTGGTGGCAGTTAAAATCCATCATAGTTACAGAGTGGGCAAAGGACCACTTTTGAGAAATCTACTTAATTGCAGATTTATAAGTTTTATAGATTGGTTTGAGGCTGCATTCTGTGGTAGCCAAATCATAGCTCATGTTTGATTATTATTTTCAGTAAATCATTAAAGATACACCCAGGAAAACCCTCTGATTCTCTGTACAAACCTTGAAAGTGAATTGCCTCTTCTTTGGTTAGTTGTAGGGAGCTCTGGTAGCTTAATGCGTAAGGAGCTTCACTACCAACCTGAAAGTAGATGGTTCAAATCCACCAGCTGCTATTCAGAAGAAAGATGGGAAATCGCCTCCTGTACAATTTATAACCTCTGAAAACCTGCTGGAGGATCCGCTATGAAGCAGATCTGACTCAATGGCACATAACAACAACAATACCCTACCTTGTGGCAAGGTTGGAAAAACTTACTTTGGGCATGTTATCAGGAGGGACCAGCCACTGGGAAAAAACATCATGCTGAGAAAGATAAAGGATCAGAGAAGGGGGATGACCCTCAACAAGAGACTATAGCAATGGTTTGAGCATGCCTGAGATCATGAAGATGGTACAGGATAGGGCAAGGTTCTAACCTGTTGTTCATAAGGTCACTATGAGACACAGTCAACTTGCCAGCACATAGCAACAAAAGCAGGCTAGTTTACAGTTTTAATCTACTTTCAATTCTACTTTTCCTAGCCTGTTTACTTCTTGTAGCTTAGTGGTAAGAGATTGTGCTGCCATCCCTAAGGTGCATGGTTTAAATCCATCAGTTCTCTATAGAGAAAAATGGGCAATTTCTTTCCATCCATTTATATATAGCCTTTGAAAACCCTCTGGAGGATCAACAATGACTCAGATCTGGCTCAAAAGCACATAACAACACGAACCTCATCTTCCACAAACCAAGTGCTTCCAAATTCAAGCTCTAAGAAAACGGACAGATGGGCAATAAGAGTGAGCCAGGTAGAGACCAGAAAGGTTTGATGTAACGGAAAAGTTCCACCAAGACTATTGATTTGTGATTTCTAAAGGCAAATGCTCTGGCTTCAACTACTCTTCCTAAAGTTTGAAGGAAGCTGCACACGCTTTTGCAATTCCAAACTCACGCTGGAATTTTAAACAAGCTCCAAAGGACACCCAGAGTCCTGGAATAGCCCCAGAATCTCTATTCTTTGAATGTTGAAACATGGCTTCAAAGGTTATTTTCAAATTAAACACAATGAACCTAGTAAATAGGCTGATGTCACGCAGCTCTCTTGATTAAACTAAGTGGAAATTTAGTCTGAAAAATGTATGCATATTCATAGCAATTGAGGCAGAGTCAAGTCTTAAATGAACTTACAACATAGTCAGAGGCTGTAAGTTACATGGGAGGCGATTGCTCATCTTCTCCCATGGAGCCACTGGTGAATTTGAACCACCAGAAAAAAAATTATTGCCTTTGGGTAATCAGTTCAAGTCCCTATAGCCCACATCACCAGAGCTTCCTTGTCTGAGAACTTTACAAAGTAGGGGAGGGGAGAACTGCAACTTTCATAAGTAAGGAGATGTGTTGCCAACCCAAGAGTAGGCAGTTCAAATCCACCAGCTGCTCAGGGGTAGGAAGATGGCAATTTTCAGTTTCTGAAAACCTGCTGGAGGGTCAATTTACTGTAGAGGATCATATGAAGAGTCCAGCAGTAAACCCTTTATTCCTTTAACAACTAATAAAAAGCATTCAATTTCCTGGGAATTCTGAACTCTGGAACTGGGAGTTCACCTCTACTACCAAAATTTCTATTTTTAGCATTTAGAACAACTAATGAACAAATAAGCAATTACTTTTGTGTTTACTGTTTCTTAAAACATATTTTTTTAAAACAACACCACCACTACTATTTCAGTTAATTGCTTATTAGTATAATGGTGTCTTCTTTCACGGACTAAATCTCATTGGGGGATCATTTGCCAGTCTTTGTACTTTTCTATCTCTAATATTCAGCACAATGTCTTGAAAATAATAAATACACTATAAGTATTACTTGGTCAATAAATATTCAGCCTTCAATATGAGTTACATCTCAACATCAAGAAAACCAAAATCCTCACCACTGGATTGATAGGCATGAGAGGTGGACAAAAGATTGAAATTGTGGATGATTTCATTTTGCTTGGATCTGCAATCAACATCCTTGGTGCCAGCAGTAAGGAGGAGAGGGGATATGTATCATTGGTAAAGTTAATTGCCAGCAATCTCTCCAAGTCCTGAAGAGCAATGATGTCAGTTTAAATACTAAGATGTGCCTGATTCGAGCCATAGTCTTTCCAATCACCTGCTATGCATCTGGGTAATGAATAATGACAACAAGAGAAGAATTGATGCCTTTTTTTTGTGTTGCTGGAATACAGAAAATCCCATGGATTGTAAAAAGGACAGACATGTCTTGGAGAAAGAGCAATGAAAGAGCTCCTTGGATGCAAGGATGGTAAAGCTTCATTTCACATCCTTTGGGCATGCTACGAGGAGAGGCTATTTCTTGGAGAGTGTTATCATACTTGGAAAGGCAGAGGGTCAGCCAAAGAGTGGAAGACCTTTCATAAGATGGATTGATACAACATCTATGACAATGGGCTCAAATGTGTGATGGTGAGGAAGGCACAGGTTAGGACAGGATTCAGATCTGTTGTTCAGAGGGCTGCTTTGAGTTGTGCTCAACTCGATGGCACTTAACAACAAGAAGTCAATAAACAAGGAACTCTGGTGGCATCGGGTGTAACCTAAATAGTTACTAACCAAAACTTTTCTACTTCAAATCCACTAGGCCCTATGCAGGAGAAAGATGGGCAGTCTTCTCCAGAAAAGATTTATAGTCTCAGAAACCAAATGGAGAGGAGTAGCCATAAATTGCAATTAACTCAGTGGTAGTGGGTTTGGGTCAGTCAATAAATAAATAGTCTCCCACTCATTGAGCCAATACATTGGCATTAAATATCTAGTAGTCGACTTAACAGCACACAACAACATATATTAAGTAAGGAACCCTAGTGATGTAATGTATTGCATCTTGGGCTGCTAACCCAGAGGCTGATGACTAGAACCCACTAGTGGCTCTATGGGAGGAAAATGGGCAGTATCTTCTCATAATGCTGTACAACCTCAAAAACTAACAGAGGGTCACTATAAGTTTTTTTTTTAATTATAATTATATTTTATTAATTTTCATAAACATTTACAGAGATTTTGGGCTTCCACTCATTCATTGTTGCACTATTCTCTCTACCCTCCTCCCAGTTTGTTCTTGTCCAAATGCCACAGTGCTTGTCAAAGCCAGTTCTGATTAATCTTCTTTGTCAGTGTATCCTTTGCCATTCCCTATCACTCCTCCCTGAGAGAGACTTCACCCTGAGTCATAAGGAAAAGGGGATGGCGTATTCTCTTAGCTACTTCCTGCTGAAAAGGGACGCTGTGGGTTTCAGGGTGAAGATCTTCTCTCACTACTCTAAAGGGCCCCTTTGGCAGTAGGAAACACATAGACTATTATGGAGATTGATTTTGGAATTCAGATGCACTCTTATTGATTGTGCTTGGCTGTACATGTACATATCCTTGAAGGTGTATCATGGGGGTGTTGCAACCTAGAAGACACAAATTTGACTAACAAGTTATAAGTACATGAGTCCAAAAATTATGGAAAAGTAAAAGAAAAGATTCTTTCATTGTTTTACAAACCCTCCCCCAGGTCCCCTCCACCATGCAGCCCTCGCTCTAGTCTCCTGTGATGACAGAAATACCCAGTTACATCTCTCTTTTAAACGGTTCTCTCCCTCCTCTGTTTCAGTGCAGTATACATTATTGAACCCATCTTACTCAGTCTCTCCCTAACCCCAAGGACAGTCCCATTCTACAACAGTGGCATCATGTAATATTTGTCCTTTTGTGACTGGGATATTTCACTCAGCATAATGTTCTCCAGAGTCAACCATTTTGAATAATATTGCATGAGTTCCTTGTTTTTTAATGCAGCATAGTATTCCATTGTGCGAATATACCACAGCTTCTCTAGCCATTCGTTTGTTGATGGGCACTTAGGTTGTTTCCAACTCCTTGCTATTGTGAACAAAGCTGCAATAAACATGGGTGTGCATTCACTATAAGTTTAACTCATCTTGATGGCAGTGCATTTTGTTATGTTAAATGTTTAACCTGAAAACAGACATAATGTGATGAACAGTATAGATCCACTCTGCTCCCAAGGCATTTAATGTAGTGGGGGAAAGGTACAGGAAAACAAACAAACAAACAAACAAATCACAGGTAGATACAGGAGCACTGGTGGTACAACGTGTAAGTCCTGAACTGCTAATGGAAAGGTTGATGGTTCAAACTCATGCAGCAGCTCTGCAGAGAAGAGATCTGGTATGTGATCCCATAAAGATTACCATCTAGGAAACTCGATGGGGTAGTTTTAGTCTGTCATATGTTTTCACCGTGGGTTGGGATGGACTCAATAGCACAATTAATTTCAGGTAGTGCTTAGATTACAAAGAAAACAGAACAGTATATTGCAATAGATGGAGAGGATGAAGAATCAGTGACCCTCTCCCTAAGGCATCACTGATTGAAGGAGAGCCAGATAGTTTCATAAAAGCGGGGAGATTCATGTCCCAGTAATGGGAACCACCCTGTGGCTCTTAGAAGGGAGTTATGTGACTTACATATATTCATTGAACACAATAAGAAGACAGAATCGCTGAAGAGCAATGAAAGAGGAACACGTATAAGGAATAAAAAAAGATTTGCACCGGCAGACAAGGAAGGTCTAGTAAGCCTTGATAAGAACTGCACAACTTGGGCAAAAAACTGTAATCAGAGCCAAAAGAGTAAGCAGACCCACACCTGTCCTTCCAAGGAACCTAAAATAACACAAATACACAAACAAAAGAAACAGAAACTTCACTAGCTACAGCTGCAGTCTCTCAGGTGCTGGGTCTCCCACTAAGCACTGGGCCTCTGAACTTTAAGTTACCTGATCTCAGTGTTTGAGATCTACTGCCAGCAATGTAACACAGCAGCGACTTGTTGGCAACTCACTAGCTGTAGAAATTCATAATTCTGGGTTCCTGTAGATCAGATGTCAACCCACCAGTGCACCATTATGATAATAACAAAGCATGAATTACTGCTTTACTGTAGGATCAGACTTTGGTACCAGAAATGAGGTCTTGACAACAAAATTATTTCTGGTTAGCCAAGCTGTGGCCATGCAAGGCCCCCTCCTCCCACAAGCCAAGGCTCCTGGCCTAGTGGCTCTAATTAACTTTCCTCCTCCTAATCTGGCAGACTCCACCCTCTGCCTTGCTCTATTTACAGTTGAAGCAGCAGATCTAGTTGCTGCTGCGGCTGCCTCTGTCTATGAGCTCCAAGATCTTCATCTCTCCTTCTGTGATGGAGCAAGCTCCTGGCCAAGAGACTGTATAGAAAAGGTCTAGTAAGTATGTTTCTGGAGAAAGAGGGTGGAAATGGATAATGGGGTCATAGAGGTAAAAGATGGCTAGGGGTTGTGGTCCTGGGGCTATGCGTGGGTGAAGAGAAGAAAGGCCAGGCAAGGTGAAGGGGTCTGATAGCTTTGTGAGGGTAGAGAATTACTGGGAGTATCAATCAGGGAGAGATAAGCAGAGGCTGGATGCAATCTGCAGAAGCAAGAAGGGGACAACTACGCATTTTATGTTAAAAAGGTTGAAGTGAAAAATGATCCACAACGTAGTTTTTTAACTGGTAGTTTGTTCCTTTGAGAGTTAACAGAATTAGATCAGTTGGGCAAAGTTCCACAAGGATGAAAAACATTTTATATAAACTTCTCAGTCAGTAGTAACCGTTCTGCTATGGAAGGGCCAATGGTTTTGCAATGATAGGTAACAAGCAAGACCTTGCAAGTTAATAAATACTGGGAAAAGGGCTCTAGGCCAGTTCTTATGACAAACGTGAAATTTCAACATTTGCAATGTTCAGCCTGAATATAATCACAGGATTTGAGAACGAAAGGGAATTTGGGCCTCTTCTGTCCTAGGGTTTACAAAACAGACCCACTTGCCTTGATGTGTTTCATTGGGTCTGCACAGTGTTTATTACTTTTTTTTAATGTGAAGGTTTTCAGGCAGGATCCCTCTCCTGGCCTTCTGCCCCATTGGCCAGTCTTCACCACTCACTATCGCAAGGCCAACTTCATTGACTTGGGTTACCTGTTTAGCTCTGGAGGCATGTGAGTTTGTGATCCTTGGTTAACTCAAAACTTCATTTTTGAGTTGACTCAGGAGATGACTCACATGTGTTAATAAAGCAATTAGCTCTATACAGACAATTGGATAATAGTCTGGTGAGTCATGTAAGCTTGAAGGGATTTTGTTCAGACTTCCAGGCATGGGAGCAGGAGATTAGAGGGGGTGGAGGGAAGCATTTATCATATTGGTCCTATTTGAGATAGATTTCCTATAGTGGAATAAAAGTTCTCTCTGGTCTCCTACATTTTATGCCATAGATTTTCATTTATACCTATATCTTGATTCAAAAGTCCTCAACATAAGAACTTAGCCTAACAGGGAGGCTCATCTTTATAAATCAAGCAAACAGGGAAGGAAGGCTATTTTTCTGATTGATGGCAAAGATCCTGTTAAGTGTTTGTGGTTTACAGTATTACTAGGAGATCTGGGATTGACTTTACCGCAAATTATGGGAGTAGTAATGTCTACCTTCCTTTGTTCTTCCTAAGAATTTTCTTTTTCTCAATTCCTTTTCTTTCAATAACAAGAAATTCTACTCAGTCTTTTCCTTGTCTTAGATGGAACTCACATGATAGAGTAAAACTGCTGTAATCTTATTATCAAGTCTTGGATGTTCTCCCACAGAATCAGTGTGTTTCAGCCTGAAACCATTAGGTTAGCATCAGAGAGTATTTGTGCCATCCAAGCTTCTTGGTTTAAGCCCTTTATAATATTTATACTGACAAGTTAGCTGGTTACACTTCAATGCAAATGAAGATCTTCTGTTATTCCAAAACTTTGTCTCAAAAGATAAGACTTGTTACTAATTATATAGTGAAGATAGTGGAAATCTTGATATTTGGACTCTATCTCACATACTTTGAGAATATTATCTGGAGTGGTGAGTGCCTGAAGAGGGATATCATGCTTGGGGAAGTTGTTATTATGTGCCATTGAGCCAACTATGACTTACAGCAATCCTGTGATCAGAGCCTTGACCTATTCTGAGCCATCTCCACAGCTTTAAGGTGCTTAAACCTGCTGTTACAGTCATTTTGTTGAATGACTCTAACCCTCTACCTTTCCCAAAATGTCTTTTTCCTGACAACATGCCCAAAGTATGTGAGATGAAATTTTCACTATCCTTACCTCTAAATAGCACTCTAGATGCACTTCTTTCAAGTGCTTCTAATCAGGTTGGAGACTTTCTCTTCTATTCTTGTTTTGTTGATTGCTTTTATCAAGAAAGGGAGTTGAATTTTTGTCAAAAGCCTTTTCTGAAAAAAAAAAAAAAAAGCCTTTTCTGCATCAATCAGGTTGATCATGTGGTTTGTTTCTTTTGTTTATTTAGTGCAGTGAGTTTACATTGATTGTTTTCTATTGAACCCGCCTTTAGTGCAGTGAGTTTACATTGATTGTTTTCTATTGAACCCGCCTTACATTCCTGGTATGAATCCATGATGAATGAGGTTTTTGATGTAAATATGTTGTTGTTGTTATGTGCCATCGAGAATCCTGTGACTCATAGCGACCCCATGTACAACAGCCCTAAACTCTGCTCTGTCCTGTGCCAATCACACTGTCTCTGACACTCCCATCCCAATTACCCCAACCACTGAATCAATCCACCTCATAGGGGGCCTTCCCCTTCTACGCTTTCCCTCCACCCTCCCAACCATGATGTCCTTCTCCAAGGACCGGTCTCTCCTCACAACATGTCCAAAGTATGTTAGACAAAGCCTCAGAATCCTTGCCTCCAAGGAGCCCCCCGGTTTAACCCTTTCCAGGATGAATCTGTTTGTTTTCCTAGCAGTCCGTGGTACTCTCAATACTCTTCTCCAGCACCACAGCTCAAAGGCATCAATTCTCCTCCTATCCTCCTTGGTCATTGTCCAACTCTCTGATGCATAACAAGTATGATGTAGGATTTTTAAAAGAATTTTTGCATTGTTCATCAGAGATAAATAATTTTCTCTCTCTCTCTCTCTCTTTTTTTTTGTTGATGTCTTTACCTGGATTTGTCATCAAGGATGTCCTAGTTTAATAGAATGAGTTAGGATGTATTCCATCTTTCCCAACCATTTCTATATTCTAAATTGAGTAGAATTGGTGCCAGCTCTTTTCTGAATATTTGCTAGAATTCACTGATGGAACAGCCTGTGCTACGACTTTTTTTTTTTTGGGGGGGTTGCGAATGATCTTGTAACTTCTTAAATTTCTTCTTTTGTAATGGAACTGTTCAAATGTTCTTTCTCTGTTTATATTGTTTTTGTTGTTTTGTGCCCCTGAGTCACCTGCAACTATAGTGACCCTATGTACAACAGCTCTGAAGCCTGCCCTATCCTGAGCTCACTGACTCCAACACACATAATCCCACTGACCCAGTTACTGTGTCAATCTGTCTCATCTAGGGTCTTCCTCTCCTGCACTGTCCCTTCACCCTTCCAAGCATGATGTCCTTCTCAAGGACTGGTCCCTCTGGCCCACATTCCCCAAGTGTGTATGACAGAGTTTCAAAATCCTTGCCTCCAAAGAGAAACGTGGTTTCACCCTATCCAAGAAAGAACTATTTGTTCTCCTGGTGATCCATGGCATACTCAATACTCTTCTCTAACACCATAACTCAAAGGCACCAATTCTTCTTCTGTCATCCTTAGTCATTGTCCAGCTCTCTGATGCATAGCAAGTAATTGCAAAGACCTTGGCCTGAATAAGGAACACCTTAGTCTCTAGAATGACATCATTACCCTTTAGCACTTTAGAGAAAACCTGACAGTAGACTTCCCCAGTGCAATTTATCTTTTGGTTTCCTGATTGTTACTGGTGCCAAGAGTGTTGATTGTGGAGCCCAGCAAGCTGTAATTGTTAACAACACCTTCAATCACTTCTCCATCCTTTATAGTGCTGGCAATTGGCCCAGTGGTGAGAATCTTTGTCTTTTTGATTCTAAGATTCAATCCATATTGAAGACTACAGTCCTTGATCTTCTGCAGCAAGAGCTTGAGATCTTTCTCAGTTTTGGCAAGCAAAGTTGTATCATCTGCATAATGCAGTTTGTTGACCCAATCCAGATGCCACATCCCTCCTAAAAATATCCATTTCTTCTAAGTTTGCAAGTTTGTTATAGTTCTTGTTCAATAATTCAAGTTAACTAAGACTTGTAGTGACCTCCTACAACAAGGAGAGGATAAAATAGTGAATGGGGCCTTCTTAGTATAAAATCTCTATGCACATTCAGAAACCTCACCAGCAGGGTAAAAAGGAGGACCACAGACTGGTGGGAAAATATTTGGTAATTACATGTCTAGAATTTATATCTAGAATTTATAAAATACTCAAACACCACAACAAGATAAAGGTAAACAACCCAGTTGAAAAATGGGCACAGGATATGAACAGACACTTCACTAAAGAAGATGTTCAGATGGTGAACAAGCACATGAAGAAATGTTCAAAATCCCTAGCTCTAAGAGAGATATAAATCAAAACAACTATGAGATATCATCTCACCCCATTAAGAATAGCAAAATTCAACAGAGCAGCAAACAACAAATGCTGGCAAGGTTGTAGAGAACCTGGGACCGTTATTCACTGTTGGCGGGAATGTAAAATGGTGCAACCACTGTGGAAGGTTGTATGGCACTTTTTCAAAAAGTTGCAAGTAGAAATTTCATTTGGCCCAGCAATTCCACTACTGGGAATATACCCTAAGGAACCCATAACTGTCACCCAGGCAGATATATGCACACCCATGTTTATTGTGGCTTTGTTCACAATAACAAGGAGTTGGAAACAACCCAAGTGCCCATCAACAAATGAATGGATAGAGAAGCTGTGATATATTCACACAATGGAATACTATGCAGCATGCAGCATTAGAAAAACAAGGAATTCATATATTATACAAAACGAGTGACTCTGAAGGACATTACATTAGTGAAATCTCTGAATCACAAAAGGCCAAATACTGCATAATGCCACTATTATAAAACAGGTCAGACATTAGGTTTGGGGGGACACTAAAAAAAGGGGCTAAATAATGTACACCGCATTGAAACAGATGAAAGAAAGAACTGTTTAAAATGTATATATGATTAGGTATTATTTGCATGGCAAGAATCCAGAGTAAGAGCTGCATAGTCAAGTGGGTTTGGGTGGGGGGATTGTGTAACAGTGGAAGAATTTTTTTTTCTTAAAGAGAAAAGCAAACTGGTGGGGGGAGGAGTGGGCAGGGAAGAAAATGTGCAACAATGAATGAATGGAAATCCAAGTTCTATAGAATCTTTCATTAAAATCTCAACTTAAAAAAATTTATAAAAAGACTTGTAGTGACCTATGAACATCTGCGACTTGTCCTCTCCTGCACTGTCCCCACAATCTCTACCATGGTAAAGATCATTTTTGTAATCACTGTGTCAATCTATCACTTCAAAGGTCTTCCTATCTTTTGCTCACACTCTACCTTCCACAGAATGATGTCTTTTTCCAAAGACTGATCCTCACTCTTGACAACATGCCCAAAGCATGGAAGATGAAGTTTCACCATTCTTGCTTCTAGGGAGCAATGTTTTTGCACTTCCTCCAAGACTGATTTGTTTGTCCTTTTGGCAGTCCCTGTTTAAAAAATAAATAACATTTTTATTTTATACTGGTTTACTAACAAAATTTGTATACATTGGTTTTCACACTAGAGTATTCCCATTTCATTTTCACACCTCTCTCCACCTATCAAGTTGTGTGACTTTATGCTTAACACCCCCACCCCATTCTCACCCCTCTTCTCCCACCCTTCCCCTTTTAGATGAGGATACATGTTCTACAATGGTCTTACACAGTATTTGTCCTTATGGGATTGAGTTAGTTCATTTAGCATAATGCTCTCCAGTCCCTCTCAAGTTAAGTAGTGGTTTACAAAATCATTGCTCTTGTGTGCTGCATTGTATTCCATTTTGTGAAAGTGCCATAGAGAGAGACCAGTCGGCCTAGTGGACCGAAAGCTATGCTACCAAGCCAAAGGTGGGTGACTCTAATCTGTGGCCCTAAGGCCTGTCTTTAATTGTTTTTGGTGAAACATTCTAGGCCATATAGCCGTGGTGTGTCCACTTGCCGTACAGAGGTAACTTGTGGTCGCTGTGAAGCCCAATACTCTGACACTGACTTGTCAAATGCAATAATGGTTACCCATGGTGGACAGTGTTTGGTGGAGCTCCCCAGCTAAAACAAGCTTGGAAGCAGGAGTGGCACCCACTTCTGTAAATAGCTTGCCTCCAGAAACTCTATGAAGCTGGAGAAAGGATGACAGTAATGCAAGTGTTGAGGACTTTCATTCTTATGGTTGCTATGAGTGGCCTATGACTCAATGGCACTTAACAACAACCATAATTTCTCCTTCCATTAGATTATTGTTGAACATTTAGGCTGTTCCTATGTTCTTGCAATGGTGAATAATGCTGTATTATAATCAGGGACTGCAGCCTTCAATATGGATTGAGGCTCAATGTCAAGAAGACAAAGATTCTCACCGCTGGACCAATTGGCAGCATCAGGATGGATGGTGAAGAGACTGAGATTGTTCACAGCTTTAGTCAGCTTGGCTCCACAGTCAACACTCTTGGCACCAGCAGCCAGGAAATTAAAAGAAGTATTGCAATGGGAAAGTCTGCTGGTAGGGACCTCTCTAATGTACTCAAGAGCAACGGTGTGTCTCTGGAGATTAAGGTGCATCTGGTATAGGCCATGGTCTTTGCAATCACTAGTTATGCATCAGAGAGCTGGACAATGACTAGGGAGGATAGAAGGAGAATTGATGCTTCTGAGCTTTGGTGTTGGAGAAGAGTTCTGAGGGTGCCATGGACTGCTAAGAAAACAAACAGATTCACCCTGGAGAAGGTTAAATCAGGCTGCTCCTTGGAGGCAAGGATTCTGAGGCTCCGTCTGACATACTTTGGTCATGTTGTAAGGAGGGATTGGTCCTTAGAGAGGGACATCATGTTTGGGAGGGTAGAGGACAGGGGCAGGAGGGGAAGGCCCTCTGGGAGATGGATTGATTCGGTGACGGGGGCAATCGGGATAAGTGAGATTGACACAGGACAGAGCAGAATTTAGAGCTGTTGTACATAGGGTCACTATGAGTCGCAAGTGACTCGACAGCACCTAACAACAACAATAACAAGGTTTTTGTTTGGGGTTTTGTTTTTGGTTTTGTTGTTGTTGTTTTTGCGCCTCAGTTCTCATTCTGAGAGTACTGGAGGTATATCTCAAGCTGTGGAATAGCTGAGTCATATGGAATTTCTATGTTCAGCTTTTTGAGGAAACACCAAACTGTCTTCCAGAATGGTTTTACCATTTTACAATCCCACCGCCAATGTATAAGAGGTCCTATCTCACCACATCCTCTCCAACATTTATTACTTGCTGTCCTGTTAAACTTTGCAACTGCTACTGGAGTGAAATGGTACCTCATTGTGATTTTGATTTTGCATCTCTCTTATTGCCAGTGACTTTGAATATTTCTTTATGTGTCTGTTGGCCATCTAAATATTTTCCTCTGTGAAGTCTTTCCATATCTTTTGCCCATTTTGTAATTGTGTTATCAGTCTTCTTGTGAAGGTCCTTGTACGATTCTGTAAACTTTTGATAGGAGACCCTTGTCTGAAATAGTATTGCCAAATGTTTTTTACCAATCAGTAGGTTTTCTTTTCACTTTCTTGGAAAGTTTTTGATGCACGTAGTGATTTAATCTTTAGAAGGTCTGTCCCATTCATCAATTGTGTCCTCTCCAGATTGTACATTTCTGGTTGTATTTGGCAGTCTTTTTACACCATAGACTAGGCCATCTAAGCTTGACTTCAGTATGTCTCTTATAAGCTTTATGGTTTGGGGCTTTACTCTCACATCTCTGATCCACCTTGAGTTGATTTTTGTGCATGCTGTGAGATATGGATCCTGTTTCAGCTTTTTTCAGGTAGCAGTCCAGTTTAGCCAGCACTATTTGTTGAAGAGTTTGTCATTTCTCCATTTGATAGGTTTTATTTCCTTGTCAAGTATCAGTTCAATTCTGTTCCACTTGTCTATGTAATTGTACCTGTCATTGTACCAGTACCAAGCTCTTTTGGTTACTACCATCGTGTACTAGGTATTGAGGTCAGGGAGTGCTATGCCTCCCATTTTATTTTTGTTTTTCAGAAGTACTTTGCTTATTTGGGGTCTCTTTCCTCAGCAAATAACCTTGACAAATTCCCTTTTGCTCTCTTTGAAAAACGAATTTGGCATCTGGACTGGGATTGCATTCGCCATATAGATTGCTTCTGGTAGGATTATCATTTTCACAATTTTGAGTCTATCCATGATATAGTCAACACTTTTGAACAGTATTCTGTTATCAATTATTCTTTTTGTTTTTTGTTTTTTTTCCTATAATTATATTTTATTAATTTTCATAAACATTTACAGAGATTTTGGGCTTCCACTCATTCATTGTTGCACTATTCTCTCTACCCTCCTCCCAGTTTGTTCTTGTCCAAATGCCACAGTGCTTGTCAAAGCCAGTTCTGATTAATCTTCTTTGTCAGTGTATCCTTTGCCATTCCCTATCACTCCTCCCTGAGAGAGACTTCACCCTGAGTCATAAGGAAAAGGGGACGGCGTATTCTCTTAGCTACTTCCTGCTGAAAAGGGACGCTGTGGGTTTCAGGGTGAAGATCTTCTCTCACTACTCTAAAGGGCCCCTTTGGCAGTAGGAAACACATAGACTATTATGGAGATTGATTTTGGAATTCAGATGCACTCTTATTGATTGTGCTTGGCTGTACATGTACATATCCTTCAAGATGTATCATGGGGGTGTTGCAACCTAGAAGACACAAATTTGACTAACAAGTTATAAGTACATGAGTCCAAAAATTATGGAAAAGTAAAAGAAAAGATTCTTTCATTGTTTTACAAACCCTCCCCCAGGTCCCCTCCACCATGTAGCCCTCGCTCTAGTCTCCTGTGATGACAGAAATACCCAGTTCCATCTCTCTTTTAGACGGTTCTCTCCCTCCTCTGCTTCAGTGCAGTATACATTATTGAACCCATCTTACTCAGTGTCTCCCTAACCCCAAGGACAGTCCCATTCTACAACAGTGGCATCATGTAATATTTGTCCTTTTGTGACTGGGATATTTCACTCAGCATAATGTTCTCCAGAGTCAACCATTTTGAATAATATTGCATGAGTTCCTTGTTTTTTAATGCAGCATAGTATTCCATTGTGCGAATATACCACAGCTTCTCTAGCCATTCGTTTGTTGATGGGCACTTAGGTTGTTTCCAACTCCTTGCTATTGTGAACAAAGCTGCAATGAACATGGGTGTGCATATATCTGCTTGGATGTCAGCTATGGTCTCTTCAGGGTATATTCCCAGTAGTGGAATTGCTGGGTCAAATGGTATCTCTATTTGCAACTTTTTGAGAAAGCGCCATACTGCTTTCCACAGGGGTTGCACCATTTTACACTCCCACCAACAGTGAATCAGGGTTCCAGTTTCTCCACAACCTCGCCAGCATTTGTTGCTTGCTGTTCTGTTAAATTTTGCTATTTTGACTGGGGTGAAATGATATCTCATAGTTGTTTTAATTTGCATCTCTCTTAGGGCTAGGGATTTTGAGCATTTCTTCATGTGTTTGTTAGCCATCTGAATGTCGTCTTCGGTGAAGTGCCTGTTCATATCCTGTGCCCATTTTTCTATTGGATTATTTACCTTTATCTTGTTGTGGTGCTCAAGTATTTCATAAATTCTGGATATAAGTCCCTTATCTGATATGTTATTACCGAATACTTTTTCCCAGTCAGTGGCTTCCCTTTTTACCCTACTGGAGAAGTTTTTGGATGTGCATAGGGATTTGAGTCTTAGAAGGTCCCATTCATCTATGTTATCTTCTCCTGGTTGTAGGTTTTCCAGGATACTGGGAAGACTGTTTATGTTGTGGATTAGGACTTCTAGTGTTGTTCCTAGCTTTTCTGTAATGAAGTTTATAGTCCTTGGTTTTAGTCAATTATTCTTTTTGAACAACATTCTGTTATTATCCTTTTAATTCCGTTCAATCTGATGAGTTATTATTAATTTAATTTCTTATGTTATTTCCATCTTCTCTTTTTCTCCCCCCTCTGTTAGACCTACCAGTGGGCTATCCATTTTAGTCTTAAAAAACCATCTCTAGTCATGCTGATTCTTTCTATAGTTTTTCTGGTCCTTTAAATTCATTCTAATGTTTATTATTACCTTTCTTCAACAGCTTAACTCAACGTTTCGTATGATTAGAAAGAGTAATCTGTATCATTTCAATGTGGGAAAGCAGAGGAGATTTTATATATATATAATCTCCCCTAAACAAGATGATTGACACAATGAGTGCAACAAGGGGTTAAGCAGAGCAGAGAGGGTGAGGATGGCATAGGATGTGAGGGTTGCGCTTTGTTGAACATAGCATCACTTTGAGTCAGAGCTGATTTCACAACACGTAACAACAGCAGGAATTGGGAAACAGCCTTCACTCTCAAGGCCAGATTTGAAAGGTTCTTGTTTTACCTTTTGTAATCTGAACAACAATAGTCTCCTTCCTTCTTCCCCCTTTTCAGTTGAGGAAGAGGAGAACAGAGAGCTGCAGGTGAGAGGAGAGGAAGGGTCAGAAAGGGTACACTGTTCTGGTTAGTCACAATCAGTCTCTCAAGGTGCTAAAAGACTGACTTGATTCTCAGTAGAATTCTTCATTGTCTTCCTTTTGTTCACTTACAATATTTGGTACTGTTCTAATTTAATCTGATCTTGGAAAAGTTCATTGGAATTTTCTCAAAATGACTCCACTCTCCTTTCCTGAAATCCCAAAATAATTTCTAACCTTCCTGTAATTCTAGCCTTTGGTCACAAGGTTTCTATGACATAGGTGCAGTATGGATTAGGCACTAGAATTTCTCTGGCTGTCTAAAGACAACTATTTGCAATGGCTCACATATGAGGGGCAAATGAATTTAGTACATTTCATTTTGTATTTTAATGAAAATTTCTAATTCCCACAACTATAATTTTTTTAGTGTATAGAAAAGTTACAGAATAGTACAGAACATTTCTATTAACTCTATACTCATATTCACAAATTTTTTCATGTTTCATCATTCTCTCCCCTCTCCCTTCCACTACTTCCTCTCTGTTCCTCTTCACAATTTTACACTTTATTTTTCTAGAATGCAACAGTGATACTCCTTCACAGAGTCTACCCTAAGAACAAACATATTCTTTCACATAACAAAGTTAATACATCCTGGAAATTTAACATTGATACATTATTTCCTTTTTTCCCCTTGATATGCTATTTTCATCTACAGTTATATTCCAATATTGTCAGTTGTCTGGATTATGTTCTTTGTAACTTTTGCCTCCCCAACCCCAGAATATGATCCTATAAGTTAGCTTGCCCAAGTGGCCCAGATAGGTAAGCACTTGACTTGTAATCAAAGATTTGCTATTTTTAACAAGGAATTGATTAGACATTATAACTAATGAATTACATTAATCCAGGACAATGTTATAAAACAAAATGTTTATGAATTATTAAATTCATTAGGAAAAAATCAATATGATTTGGAAAACCTCACTCAAATAAAAAGAAATAAACTGGCGAGTGGTGGGGAGGGAAGAATTTGCTCTTTGAAACCACCCAGAAGAGGCCTGGTGATTTACTTCTGCAAGATCACAGGATTAAAAAACTCCTATCAAATCGAACAATCAGATTTAGAGTCTTCATGCGTTGTAATCAACTTGACTTCAACTAACAACAATCTGAAATAGTTCAGTCTTTCCTTGTCTGAAATAACATTGACATTTTTGAAGAATGTAGGCCAATTGTTTCTCAGTTGGATTTTCTGATGTTTCTTCATTGTTAGACTGAGAACATGCAGTCTCATCTTGATTACTCCATAAATGGTTTTTTATCCTTAGAATATTTTATATGGAGATATATGATGTCTGTCTGCTTGATTTAGCAATGTTAATGTGAGTCACCAAACCACTGCGATCAAGTCAAATTCTCCTCACAGAGACCCTGAAGGACAGAGGCCTTCTGGACAAAGATTGCCTCATTTTTCTTCTGCAAGAGTGGCTCGTAGATTTGAGTCACTTACCTTTGGATTAATAGCCAAATATTTTTACACAAGCACACCAGAGCTCCTATTAGTCACTTGTTGTTATGCACCATCAAGGTGGAACTGGCTCATAACTGATCCTCCAGCAGGTATGCAGAGGCTGTAAATCACACAGGAGCTTGTCCACCTTTCTTCCCCAGAGCAGCTGGTGAACTCAAACCACACACTTTTGAGTTGGCAGCACACACACCTCCTTAACCATTAAACCGTCGGAGTTCTCTTATCATCTGGATGGCATGAATTCCTATTTTTAGTCAATGTTGTTGTTGTGTACCCATAGCTGACCCTTCATCGGCTTTTCAGAAGCAGTTAATCATACTGGAGGAGATTGCTCATCCTTTTCCTGTGGAGCAGCTGGTGGTGGTCTCCAACTGTGTGCCTTGCAGATTGCAGCGCAGCTTTCTGCTGTTAGGCCACCAGAGCCCCCTATGTTTAGTCAATAAGTTATCATTTCTTTCAGTCCTTGTTCAGTTGAAAGTACCCACAGAGTCAGCCTATTTATTTTGATAGACCCCTTTACTTTATTGAGCATTTTCTTCCAAGTTCATCTTACACTTTGTTACTCCAGTTTTGTATTGCAGTTCTTTAATGAGATCCCTGTGCTGAAATCACAGTCATGTGGTTCTAATCCAACAGCTGCTCCATTGGAGAAAAATGGACAATCTCCTCCCATGCAATTTATTGTCTCTGAAAACCCACCAGAGGGTCAGCTCTGGATTGGTTCCAACTTGACTGCACACAATAAAAACAATAATGCCTTTTAGAGGAGTATGGTATTAAGAAACCTGAATCCGGGTTCCAGACGTGCTGATTATTTCTGTGATGCAATACTTTTCTGTACTTTGGGAAACCATGAATTCATACTAATGAATCCAGGTCATAGGGCTCTTTCTTGCCTCCTTCTAGTTTATATTATTTTACAGTGACAACTTTAGTTTATTTAATCATTGCTATACTGTAGGGTCACTACGACCTGGCATCATCGGGATGGCAATGGACTTGGTTTGGTGTTGAGTTTGGATACAAAAACCAAGCCCACTGCCATCAATCACTTCTGACTTGTGGGGACCCTCCATCCAGTTTCTGAAGCTATAAGTCTTTATAGGAGGAGACTACATCTTTCTCCCGTGAAGTAGATTCAAAGTTTTGGATGTTTGGTTCAAAGCACAATATGAAATATACTCCTACAGCTTTGTTGTTGTTGTTATGTGTCGTCTAGTCACTTGTGACTCATAGCGACCCTATGTACAAGAGCCTAAACCCTGCTCTATCCTGTGCCAACCTCAACATCTCTGACACACTCACTCCCATCACCCCAATCACAGAGTTGATCCATCTCATTGAGGGATTTAGATATACTAATTCCAGAATTAGCAGACCCATGACACTGTGAAAAGTAAACCTACTAACTACGGTATAACATGCTTGTGGGTTTTTTCTCCTTCTACAGTCAAAGCATATAGTTAAATTTACATTAAGAAGGTAGTTGAATTACTTTTCTCAATTCACTTATTTGAAGAGAGTTGTGGTCACTGGTTCATTTCTTTCTGTTTGCATTTTTTTTTTTTTACTTCT
>NW_006399975.1:901557-928181 GCF_000299155.1 Elephantulus edwardii | reverse complement strand
GTTCCCCCGGCTGCTCTTCCCGGGTCTCTTCCGGGTCCCTCTAGCAGCGTTCCCTGGTCTGGCGGCGTCGCCCTCGCGCTGCGTCGCCCTTCTAATTTTATTTTTTGGATGTGTACAATTAACTGTTTCTAAAGTGGAAACTATTCAAAAACGAATGATCAGAAAAACATTCCCTGACCCATCTCTTCTGATCCAATCCACTTTCACTTCTTGTAGGTGATCATTTTATTTTCTGGTATTTTCTTCTTTTAATATTTTGCAAAAATAATGGAGAGATGTATGTTTTCCCCACTTTTATTTCCCAGTAACAAGTTGGCATATGTCTTAGTTTCCTAGTGCTGCTTTAACAAAATTTGCCACAAATGAAAGCAAACTGATGTTTGCACAATTATGGAGCCGAATCAGAATTGAGAGCAGTGGATAATGGAGACTAGGAGTCTGAATTTAGGAGAAAGGCAGGGCTAAACTCTGGTTTTCACTGTTTCTTTGGGCTCTAGGGAAAGATCTTTGTCTTGGTATATAGCCTTGAGCTATCCTTGGCTTGTAGGTAGTTCCTCACATGATCTCTTCTCTGGGTGTGTGTTTATCCTTCTCCAAGTCTATTTTCTTTTAACAAAACAAACAAAAACACTGCTTTTAAGTGCCATGATTCATAGTGAACCTCTGAACAGCCAACCCTGCCCTATCCTGTGCCATGATTATCATCTCTGATAAACTTGATCCTATTGCTGCAGTTCCTATGCTAGTCCACCTCCTTGAGGGTTTTCTCTTTCACTGACCCTTCATCTTTCCAAGCATGAAATCCCTTTCCAAGGAATAACCTCATCTTGCTATATGACCAAAGTATTAGAAATGAAGCTTCTCCATCTTTGCCTCCAAAGAGCACCCCAACTGCAGAAGAAGGATTATATTAGAATTCGGTAAACTCCATATTTAATGAAGTATGACTTCTTTAATATAAAACACACAAAAATCCTTATTTCTAGACTCACTTAAGTACTTTCAAGTTCTTGGAGGTGGAATTTCAGGTATATTTCTAGGAGTGGAATTCTCTGACGATTAAACACAGGCTTAGTTTTGTTAGAGATTACAAATTATTTTCATAAAAGTGGGACATTTTAAAATTCCCACAAGCAATGTATTTGTGATCAAAGACTACAACTTTCAATATTAATTACATCTTAATACCAAGAAAACAGCTAAGGAGGACCTGAAATGCTTGTTGCAGAGGGTCAAGGAATGCAGCCTCCAATATGGATTGAGGCTCAATGTTAAGAAGACAAAGATTCTCACCACTGGACCAATTGGCAGCATCAGGATGGATGGTGAAGAGATTGAGATTGTTAACAACTTTAGTCTGCTTGGCTCCATGGTCAACTCTCTTGGCACCAGTAGCCAGGAAATAAAAACTCATATTGCAATGGGAAAGTCTGCTGTTAGGGGACCTCTCCAGGGAACTGAAGCACAATGGTGTCTCTCTGGAGATTAAGGTGCATCTGATATAAGCCATGGTCTTTGCAATCACTTGTTAGGCATCAGAGAGTTGGACAAGGACTAGGGAGGATTGAAGGAGAATTGATGCCTTTGGGCTGTGGTGCTTGAGAAGAGTATTCAATGTACCATGGGTTGCTAGGAAAACAGGTTCATCCTAGAGAGGGTTAAACCGGGTGGCTCCTTGGAGGCAAGGATTCTGAGGCTCCGTCTAACATACTTTGGACATGTTGTAAGGAGGGACAGGTCCTTGGAGAGGGACATCATGTTTGGGAGGGTGGAGGGATGGCACAAGAGGGGAAGATCCTCTATGAGTTGGATTGATTCAGTGACTTGGGTAATCAGGATGGGTGTGTCAGAGGCACTGCGATTGGCACAGGATAGAGCAGGGTTTGGCGATGTTTTACATAGGGTCGCTATGAGTTGCAAGTGACTCAACAGCACATAACAACAACAACATCAACCAAGAAAACAAAAATTCTCACTAGACCAATAGGCACTGTTGTCAAAGATTTCATTTTACTTCAACCTACAATCAACACACATGGTAGCAAAGGTCAAAAAATTAAGACATGTTGCATTGGGGAAATCTGCCATCAAAAACCTCTCCAAAGCACTAAAAAAGAAAAAGGCAACAATGGCAGTTTAAGTACTAAAATGTATGTGATCTAAGCCATGGTATTTACAATTGCTTCCTCAAAGTTGAATAGTAAATAAAGATGACCAAAGAAGAACTGATACCTTGGAACTGTGGTGTTGGCAAAAATACTGAATACCCCATGAACTGCCAAAAGAACAAACAAAATTTGTTTTGAAGGAAGTGCAGCCTGAGTGCTTCAGAGATGAGGATGTTGAGTCTTCATCTCACATACTTCAGGCATGTTGTCAGGAGAGGCCTGTCTCTGAAAAAATATCATGTAGAGAAAGATAGAAAACAACCCTCAGTAGGACAGATTGACACGGTGACTGTAACAATGGGCTGGAGCAGATCAAAGATCATGAGGACAGGACAGGATAAGGCGAGGTTCAGATCTGTTATTCATAGGGTCATAGTGAGTCATAACTGACTCAACAGCACATAGTACAAAATAAACACAGCAATGCTTAATACCAGCAAAGTGCATGAGCCTATATTTCTCCACAGCCATTCCAATCATTTTGGCAATCTGATGGTAGAAATGAAGTTTTAATTTGTATTTCTTTTGTTATAAAGTCAAGCATCTTTTAAAGGATATATTGGCAAACTTTATTAGTGTGTAATTGAATTTTTATAACTTCATGGTTTGCAATGTAATATTTGATCAATATAGAAACTATCGCATTATCACTAAAACCAAGAATTTGTAACTCCTGAAAGTTTTCCTCTGTCCCTCTTTTAATCAATCCATCCATTCTTCCACTTTGATCCCTAGGCAAGGAACTGATCTGTTGTTGTTTGGTTGTTGTGGTTGTTGTGGTTTTATTATTGATTAATGCATTTTTCTGGACATTTATGTCAGTGGAATAACATAGTATGTACTTTTTGGTCTGGTTTCTTTCCACATGATTTTAAGATTCATCTAAGTCGTTGTGTGTATTAGTAGTTAATTTTAGTTTTACTAACTAGTTTTTTAAAGGTTTTTTAAGAGACATAAATGCAGATTATATATGTGGATTTCACCTGATGGTATGCAAAGGAAACAGATCAATTACATCTGCAGAAAGAACCACTAGAGAAGCTCAATATCGAAGGGTGACCCAACAGAGTGTGGAAACTATAGAACGATATCATTGAGTTCACATGCAATTAAGATTCTACTGAAGATTATCCAATAACAACTGGAACAGCACATCAGCAGAGAACTGCCAGAAGTCCAGGCTGGGTTTAGAAGGGGTCGTGGCATTAGGGATATTGTAGCTGATGTTAGATGGATCTTAGCTGAAAGCAGGGAATACCAAAGGAATGTATATCTGTGTTTCATTGATAATGCAAAGGTGTTTGACTGTGTGGATTATAACAAACTGTGGCTGACTCTCAGAAGAATGGGAATCCCAAAAAACTTGACCATCCTAATGTGAAACCTATACTTGGAACAAGGCAGTCATCAGAACAGAGCAAGGAAATACTGCATGGTTCAAAATTGGGAAGGGCGTACGCCAACGATATGTCCTATCTCCATACCTTTTCAACCTGTATGCAGAACAGATTATCCCAGAGGCTGGGTTCTATGAGGAGAAATGTGGGGTCAGGATTGGTGGAAGATCTATCAACAGTCTGTGTTATGTAGATGATACAATCCTGCTTGGTAAAACTGAGGAGGACCTGAAGCGCTTGCTGCAGAGGGTCAAGGACTGCAGTCTTCAGTATGGATTGAGGCTCAGTGTCAAGAAGACCAAGATTCTCACCACTGGACCAACTGGCAGCAGCAGGATGGATGGTGAAGAGACTGGGATTGTTCGCAGCTTTAGTTTGCTTGGCTCCACAGTCAACACTCTTGGCACCAGCTGTCAGGAAATTAAAAGACATATTGTGATGGGGAAATCTGCTTTTAGGGACCTCTCCAAAGTACTGAAGTGCAATGGTGTCTCTCTGGAGACTAAGGTGTGTCTGATACAGGCCATGGTCAGTCCCAGTTCAGTGTTTCCTTGGCTATAGGGACAACATTAATCCATGTCAATGTCTATATGTAGCTATGTTTGGAGCACATACAAACATACATATAGAACTATGAATAGCCATGAATCTAACTATTAATCTCTTTGGTGATTGACCGTCTTTTAATCCATCTTTTAGTTGTTTATATTAATTTTTCTTATGAGTTTATCTTACAAAATTTTAGATACTTATGTAGTGAAATTTATGTCTTTAATTGCTCCTGGATTTTGAATTATTGTTAAGAAATCTTTTCTCTGTGGATAAATTATAGGTAAACTCACCCATATTTTCTAGGATTACTATGGTTTTCTTTTTAAAATTACTTTCTTTTTCCCCAAGAATTTAATCGGTTTCAGAAAGATTCAAAAATTGGGCTGCACATACCTAATAAATTACAAAGTAATCCTCCTATGGCTTTACTTTTTAACCTTGAGATTCCTGAGATATTTGATGCTTATTCTTGTGTGGAATGTGAAGAAGGATATTTTTTTCATTTTTACTTTTTTTAAAGGATTTAATTTCTCTTTTTTTAAATGGGTATCCAGTGATAAGGGAACTCGGGCTACTTGAATCTACCAGCTGCTTTGAAGGAAAAAGGTTGACAGTTTCTCCTTTGCAATTTTACAGCCCCTAAAAACCCACTGGAGTGTCAGCTATGAGTTGGTTCTAACTTATCCTGTTGCATGGAGATATTAAAAGTTTATTTGTATCCTCAGTGATTTGAAAAAAAAATCCTCATTATGTATTTCCACATGTATTTAGGACTCAACGGAATGTTTGATTTGTCTCTCTGGAGACTAAGGTGCATCTGATACAGGCCATGGTCTTTGCAATCGCATGTTATGCGTCAGAGAGCTGGACAATTACCTGGGAGGATAGAAGGAGAATTGATGCCTTTGAGCTGTGATGCTGGAGAAGAATATTCAATGTACCATGGGCTGCTAGGAAAACGAACAGATTCATCCTGGAAAGGATTGAACTAGGCTGCTCTTTGGAGGCAAGGATTCTGAGGCTTCGTCTGACATACTTTGGTCATGTTGTAAGGAGAGACCGGTCCTTGGAGAAGGATACCTTGCTTGGGAAGGTGGAGAGCAGGCGCAGGAGGCGAAGGCCCTCTAGAAGATGGATTGATTCAGGGGAGCTCTGGTGGCCTAGTGGTAAGGAGCTGCAACTACAATCCGAGAGGCGCACGGTTCAAATCCACCAGATGCTCTGCCGGAGACGGAGGGACAACCTCCTCCTGTACCAGTCAGATCTGATCTTGACAGTACACTCACACAAAAATAATAAAATAAAATTTAAAAAAAAAAAAAAAGAAGATGGATTGATTCGGTGACTGGGTTAATCAGGATGAGTATGTTAGAGACAATGAGATTGGCACAGGACAGAACAGAGTTTAGGGCTGTTGTACATACAGTCACTATGAGTCGCAAGCGACTCGATGGCACTTAACAACAACATTGGTTTTTCTGTTGAATTCATGACCAAGTCACATACTTTTTAAACATAGTAATTTTATTGTAGGCTTTAATATCTGATAAGGCTGGTACACCCCTGATAGATCTTGCTTTTCAAATCTTCTAGCTTTTCTTAAGTGTTTCTTTCTCTCTGTGGGTCTTAGTATCAACCTGTCCAGCTATTTTAAAAAAAATTTTAAAAGACTGGCCAGCATTTTTATTGTGTCCATGTTAAATTTCAAGTTAACTTAGGTAAAACTGACATATTGATGATGATACTGATGAAAAGTCCTAACCAAGAAAAGAAACTTTCCAGTTGTTAGACAAATATGATTATTTGAGACAAATATGTTAAGAATTGAACCAGCAAGTGTTTCCTTAAGACGTATTAAAATAAGAACTCATGTCTTCCTTTATTTCTAATAAAGGATAGCAACAATTTTAAGACAGCAGTAATATATGACTTAATTGTCTTTAATTGTGTTCAGGAATTATAAGCAGCTTGGTCTACAGCATTCAAGCTTGTTAATTATTACTTCCTTGAGTGTGCTCTGGTTACTTCTGTTTAAATAGCAAGCATAGTCATTCTGAACAATTTGGTTTTGTTTTTGAATGTGTCCTGGGATGGTTTTAAGAATCTAAAAGTTATAGACTCTAAAAGTCAGACACAAACCCACACGTTTCTAAGGTAGGTGCCGTGAAAGACCTCCTGAATCCGTTCTTGATGCTTAGTTTTAGATCTCTGCTCTCTGGGTTATATACCAAAGGCTTATAACCTAGAGCTGATTGGTCAACATTCTAAGTCTGGACACTTTTAGACAATAAATTATTGTGTACTAATCATCTTTCCTTATTCCTTCCGAAATATTTATAAAATTTGTTTTTGGAAAAATTCTAAGCTGACACACACAGCCTCACCAAGAACATTATAAAGCTGTGCCCAGGGAAATTCTAAAAAAAGAGAATAAATATCTAACTACATCCTTAAGAGAAGAAAGGAAATCCCAGAACACTTGATTGTGCTTATCAACCTATACTTGGACCAGGAGGCAATTGTCAGAACAGAGAAAAAAAAAAAAAAAAACACTTCATGGTACAAAATTGGAAAGAGTGTACCCCAGGGATGTGTCCTATCCACACCTTTTCCATCTATATGCAGAAAAGATTATCCAGGAGGCTTGACTCTGTGAGGAGAAATGTGGCATCAGTTTTGGAGGAAGATTCATCAACAGTCTGCATTATGCAGATAACACAACCCTGCTTGCTGAATCTGAGGAGGACCTGAAGCGCTTGCTACAGTAGGTCAAGGACTGCAGCCTTCAATATGGATTGAAATTCAATATCAAGAAAACAAGTATTATCACCACTGGACTGATTGGCAGCAAAATGATAGATGATGAAGAGATTGAGATTGTTAACAGTTTTAGTTTGCTTGGGTCCACAATCAACATGCTTTGCACCAGCAGCCAGAAAATTAAAAGACATATTGCATTGGGAAAATCTGCTGTCAGAGACCTCTCCAGAGTACTGAAGAGCAATGATGTCAGTCTGGAGACTAAGGTGTGCCTGATTCAGGCCATGTATGACCTTTGCAATTACTTGCTATGCATCAGAAAGCTGGACAATGACTTGGATGATAGAAGGAGAATTGATGCCTTTGAGCTATGGTGCTGGAGAAGAGTATTGAATATACCATGTACTGCTAAGAGAACAAACAGGTTTGTCCTGGACAAGGTGAAACCAGGCTGTGCCTTGGAGACAAGGATTCTGAAGCTTTGTCTGACATACTTTGGACATGTTACAAGGAGGGGCCAGTCCTTGGAGAGAAACCTCATGCTTGCAAGGGTGGAGGGACAGTGCAGGAGAGGAAGACCCTCGATGAGATGGATTGATTTAGTGACTGTGAGGTAGTGGGAGTAGGAGTGTCAGAGACAATAAGAATGGCACAGGATAGAGCAGGGTTTAGGGCTGTTGTACATAGGGTTTCTGTGAGTCACAGGTGACTCAATGACACCTAACAACAACTTCCTTCATTGGTAGTCAGCCTGTTCATCCTTTCATGTTAAGAATTTAGCCATTAGATTCTAAAGGATATGTTGTTGTTTGTTGTTAAGTGCCGTTGAGTCATTGAAGACTCATAGGGACCCTATGAACAAAAGATCTGAACACTTGTATAACTTTCATACAAGTTTCTCCAAATTCTTAGAGTTTCCAGAGGCAAGCTATTTCAAAAGTGGATGACACTCCTGCTTTCAAGCTTGTTTTAATTTGGGAGCTCCATCAAACACTGTCCACCATGGGTAATTATTATCACATTTGAAACATCAGTGTTACAGTGTTTAGCATCACAGCAAACACAAATTACCTCTGTATAGCAAATGGACAGGCAAGTGCTATACCACTTAGAAGGATGTTTGACCAAAAATGTATTGAAAATAAAGTACTTGATGCCGCACTGATAGGAGAAAGCTTTTTTTGGGGGGATGCCCCATGTTTAGTGTTTACTTGAGCTTTCGAAATCTCACCCAATAGCATACAATTCCAGGACCCAAAGACATGATGATGTCAGTCTGGAGAAAAGTATAAAAACCGTGTAAAGTGTACCTGATCTAAGTAAGCCATGATCTTCTCAATTGTTTGTTATGAATCTGAGAGTTAGACAATGACTAAAGATGACAGAAGAAGAAATGGTGGTTTTGTGTTGTGGTGCTGGAGAAGAGTGTTGTACATGGACTACCAAGAGAACAAACAGGTCTGTCTTGGAGAGGGTGAAACCAGGTTGCTCCTTGGAGGCAAGGATTGTGAAACTCTGTCTCACATACTTTAGACATATCACTTAGGCATGTCACCAGGAGGTACCAGTCCTTGGAGAAGGACTTCATGCTTGGAAGGGTAAAATTTCAGTGCAGAAGATGACCCTGGATGAGACAGATACAGTGACTGGGGGAAAGCAGATAGGTGTTTAGAGACAGGTTGGCTCAGGATGGGGCAGGTTTTTGAGGTATTGTTCATAGGGTCACTAAAAGTCAGTCAATTCAATGGCACATAACAACAACAACATACTTTTTCCCAGCTTAAAATTATTTTATCTAATCACATAATGTAATGATTCACATTAGCAGATCTTTCAATGATAATATAATTGTGTATTCCTAGGGTAAACTCTTTTGGTTATGATATCATATTTCTTTAATACATTGCTACCTTCATGCTAATACTTTTTTGAGAGCATATGAGAGTTTTAAATCTGTGTTCATAAGTGAGATTTGTTTCTTACAGGCTTGTTTTCGTTGTACTGCAATTTGAGTGTAAGTTTACAGAGCAAACTGATTTTCCATTCAAATCATTCATACATTTTGTTTTATAACATTAATCACAATATCAACAATGTAATCTCCCTCTTCTCATATCATCACTGTAATTCTCATGTGATTTAGTCCTTCAGTCTTTTTCTGGGCTTTGTTGTTGTTGTGTAACATAGAGTTGGAACCAATAGCTGACCCTCCGGTGGGTTTTCAAAGGCAGTTAATTGCACGGAAGGGGGAGGAGATTGTCCATCTTTCTCCTGCAGAGTGGCTGGTGGTCTTGAACCATGTGCCTTCAGGACTGCAGTGCAGCTTCTTGCCACGAGGCCACCAAAGCTCTGCTCTTTTGACATTGTAAGGTTGTTTATTAAAAGAAGTACCTCCTTAGTTTTATTGTTCACCTTACCTCACTCAAAACTCATTGCCTTCAAATCTGAGCCAACTCAGCTAATATTCTATTGGGTGTTCTAGGCTGTAAATTGCAAGAAAGAAGATTGCCCATCTTTCTCCTGAGTTGCTGGTGGATACGAACCACCAGAGAGGTACAGCCTTTGGATTAGCACTGCAACCCCTGACTAAGCCATGTTGACAGAAAGTTGAGCCAGTAGGGCTTGGGACTGGGGGACTCTGAGATTTGTTCAGGCTCAAAGGGTAACTAAGAGCCATAGTTTTTGGTGATTCCACCAGTTTCTAACAAACCAGGAAGCCAGGTCTTGTTAATGTTTTTGGTTTGGGTTGGTTTGTTTGTTTTAACCTCCTCTCTCTGGGATCTTCTCCCATGATCCCTTCAATGGAGTTCAGCTGTGGTAGCCAGGCACCATCTGGTTCTTCTGGTCTCAGGTCATGGGAGTTGATGTCCACGTGGTCCATTAGTCCACATGTGTCTCTACATTGTTGCTTTTCTTTTCCTTCTCTCTTCTCTGTTCTAGGCAGGGAGACACACCAACAGTTGCACCTTAGATTAGATGACTGCTCAGCAGCATTTAAGGTACTAAAGAAGACTGTTGATTCTGCCAATTGACCTTTATGTTTCTTGTGGGTTTGTTTTTATTTATTTCAGGCGTGTAGGGGTGGGTGGGCAGAATACTCTCCATTTGGGTTATTAGGGCTATGTTGGTCTCAGAATAAGATGGGAATCTTTTAATCCCTTTCCTTTGCTTTATTAAGGCCATTCACGTAACAAAGGAATTAGAGGTTCTTTGATGATTTGATAAAACTTTCTCTTAAACTGTACTAAGGCCTGCTACCATTTTTTTTCTTTTTAAACAAATCTTCGACTAAAATGTAATTTTTTTAAAATGTGATTGGTCTACTTGGACTTTCTACTTAATTGTAATTCCTTTTTATGAGTTGTATTTTCCTTCAAATTATACATTTAATTTTTTAATTATTATAATATGCATTTTTTCCTGGTAATTGAAGTTGTCTTCTGTAGCTGTAGCTATGTCTTTTCTTATTATTAACGTTGCCTGTGTTCTCAGAAAGCTGCAGACAGTTCAACTACGGCCTACTGAATTAGAAGCAATAGGAGATAATTTCCACAGCAGTACTATAGCAACCAGGTTATGTTTTATACAGCAATTAGAAGTTCAGGTGTTTAGGGATTTGAGCATTTTAGAAAGAAAGCCTATAAAAAAAACCCCTGTGTAGTAGACTATAAGTGCATCTTTAATCCCTTGATACCACAAGTAAAATACTAACTGGAGAGTCTGAGAAACTCTAAAGAGCTTAACAGTGTTCCCCATCTCTCTCCTCCCACTGGGCTGCCTTATCTCCATTGGGAAAGATGTTTAATCTTCATTTCAGTCAGGATAAGAAATATAACATTACTTTTTTTTTTAAAACTTGACTATTGAGTTACCAGCAAAGTCATCACAGATTGCATCAATGTCAATTCCTTGACATTTCAATTTCACCTAACCATCAGATTCCATCTTTTTTTCATTTTTCTTCAATTTAGTTTAATGAATCACCTATAGCTTTATTTTCAGCCTTGTTATCTTGGTCAGTCCATACCATTAGTTTTCAGTTTATCTTTTACTTAGGATATGGGAAAATGTTCGGGGTTTGTTTGCTTCTAGGATTCACTTTCATTTATAGGTGACACATCACCAGTACTGCAAAACGCTGGCATATAAATATCATCATTTTCTTCTCCTCCTCCTCCTGCTGATTTGTGCAAGCCTCATCTTGCTGTTAATATGCTTCTGGCTTTAGTGTGAGGCCAGGTTCTAGTTAACAGTTTCACCAACATAGGTATTTGTTGCTTCTGTTAAGTCTTAGAAATCTCTGAATTAAGCTTTACTCTAAAATAATTATAGGGATTCTTAGCTTAAAATGTGAATACATAGGCTTACCAAGGTAATCTTTTTAGAAGATTGAGTTTATTTCAATAAATAAATCACAAGGTATCTGAGACATTATAAATTTAGGTTTGTCCATAAATACATGTTAAGACTGAATTAGGGAACTCTGGTAGCCTAGTGGCAAGAAGCTGTGTTGCAATCCCGAAGGCAGGTGGTTCGAGGTCACCAGCTGCTCCACAGGAGATGGATGGGCAAAACTCAATTAAGGATTCCAAACTATCTCTCTTCACTATCTGGCTGGAACAATGTCTGTGTTATTCACAATTGAATATCTTTCACTAGTACATGTCTAGCCCTTGGGAAATAATTGGTAAGTACTCAATGTCAAGAAGACAAAGATTCTCACCACTTGACCAATTGGCAGCATCAGGATGGATGGTGAAGAGATTGAGACTGTTAACAACTTTAGTCTGCTTGGCTTTGCGGTCAACACTCTTGACAATAGCAGCCTGGAAATTAAAAGAAGTATTGCGATAGGAAAATCTGATATTAGGGACCTCTCCAGGGTACTGAGGAGCAACGGTGTCACTCTGGAGACTAAGGTACATCTGATACAGGCCATGGTCTTTGCAATCACTTGTTAGGCATCAGAGAACTGGACAATGACCCAGGAAGATAGAAGGAGAATTGATGCCTTTGAGCTGTGATGCTGGAGAAGAGTATTCAGTGTACCATGAAAACGAACAGATTCATCCTGGAGAGGGTTAAACCAGGCTGCTCCTTGGAGGCAAGGATTCTGGGGCTTTGTCTGACATACTTTGGACATGTTGTAAGGAGGGACCAGTCCTTGGAGAGGGACATCATGCTTGGGAGGGTGGAGGGACAGCGCAAGAGGGGAGAAGACTCTCTATGAGGTGGATTGATTCAGTGACTGGGGTAATCAGGATGGGTGTCAGAGGCAGTGTGATTGGCACAGGATAGAGCAGGGTTTAGGGCTGTTGTACATAGGGTCACTATGAGTCGCAAGTGACTTGATGGCACATAACAACAACAACTATAGATAAATATAGGAAATCTAATGCAATAATAGATCTTAACTCATTTGAAAATGGTGTAGAATTGTGTGTAGATGCTTTTGGACTTTCAGTATCTAGTATATTCAGGTTGCCTTCTTTAAAGGGGTTTATTGGAAGGATTCACAGAACCATAAACGGAAGATAGAAGGGGGGGAAATCTCAACAAATTATACAGCCAGGCCTCAAAGGTGAATAGAGCATCATTCCCATCATTCAGGACTGACAGCACTCCCAGCAGCCCAACAGCAGCAAGTGATTTAAGAGCTGTAATTGTTGTTGTTATGTGCCATCGAATCCACTACACTCATAGCAACCCTATGCACAATATCTCTGAACCCTTCTCTATCCTGAGCCAGTTTTGTTGTCTCTGACACAGCTCCCCTCATTACCCCAGTTATTATTTCAACCTATCTCACCCAGGGTCGTCCTCTCCTGTGCTATCCCTCAACTCTTCCAAGCATGATGTCTTTCTCTAAAGACTAGTCCCTCCTGGCTAGACAGAGTCTAAAAATCCTTCCCTCTAAGGAGCTCCCTCTCCAGGACAGATCTGTTCTCTCGGCAGTCCACAGAATGTTCAGTACTCTTCTCCAGCACTACAACTCAAAGACATCAGTTCTTCTGCCATCTTGGTCATTTAAGAGTACTCTGTTATTATTCTTTCGGAATCAGATGTCAGTTGCTCCTTTTTCTATTGCCTCTCACTACTTCTCCAGCTGCTACTGGACCACCACCACCATCTAAAGCACCACTCGCATGAGCAATGATTCTGTACATCACTACATAACTTGGGAGGGACTGGAGAACATTATGCTCAGTGAACTAACTCAATCCCATAGGACAAATACCATTTAAGACCATTATTGCAGAACATGTATGAGGATCCAAGGGGAGAATTGTGGGAGCAGAGGGGTGAGGATGGGGGTGTGTGGTATGGTTACTCACAGAGTGTACAATTTGATGGATGGAGGGAGTGGTGTGTAAAGGATATGTGAAAGATCTGGTGTGAAAAACAATGTAAGTGAGCTTTTGATTCAACCAGTATATGTTGTTGTTGTTATATGTCATCAAGTTGCCTGTGACTCATAGTGAACCTATGTACAATGACTCTAATAAACCCTGCTCTATCTCTGCCAATCTCACTATCTCTGACACACCTACCCCCATTATCCCAGTGACTGAATCAATCCATCTCATTGAGCGTCTTCTTCTCTTGTGTTGTCCCTCCACCTTCCCAAGCATGATGTTCCTCTCCAAGGACTGGTCCCTCCTTGCAACATGCCCAAAGTATGTCAGATGAATCTTCAGAATCCTTGCCTCCAAGGAGCAGCCTGGTTTCACCCTCTCCAGAATGAACTTGTTTGTTCTCTTAGTACTCCACAGTATATTCAATACTTTTCTCCAACACCACAATTCAAAGGAATCAATTGTCCTGTCATTCTTAGTCATATTCTGGCTCTCTGATGCATAACAAGTGACTGCAAAAACCATAGCTTGTATCAGGTGCCCCCTTAGTTTCCAGACTGACATTGTTCTTCAGTACTTTGGAAAGGTCTCTGATAGCACTTTCTCAATGCAATTCATCTTTTAATTTCCTGGCTGCTGGTCTCAAAAGTGTTTGGTTGTGGAGCCAAGCAAACTGAAGCTGTTAACAATCTCAGTCTCATTGTCTATCATGATGCTGCCAAATCAGCCCAGTGATGAGAATCTTTGTTTTCTTGATGTTGATCTTCAATCCATATTAAAGGCAGCAGTCCTTGACCTTCTGCACCAAGCATTTCGGGTCCTCCTCAGTTTCAGCAAGCAGGGTTGTATCATCTCCATAATACAGATTATTGATGAGTCTTCCTCCAATCCTAATGCCACATTTCTCCTCATAGAGCCCGGCCTCCCAGATAATCTGTTCTGCATGTAGATTGAAAAGGTATGGAGATAGGACACATCCCTGGCATACACTCTTCCAATTTTGAACCATGCAGTGTTTCCTTGCGTTGTTCTGACAACTGCCTCCTGATCCAAGTATAGGTTTCGCATTAGCATGATCAAGTGTTCTGGGTTTCCCATTCTTCTCAGAGTCAGCCACAGTTTGTTGTGATCCACACAGTCAAACACCTTTTGTAGAGTCAGTGAAACACAATTCCTCTGGTACCCCCTGCTTTCAGCCAAGATCCATCTAATATTAGCTACAATATCCCTAGTACCACAGTGTCTTCTAAATCCAGGCTGCACTTCTGAAAGTTCTCTGTTGATGTGCTATTCCAGTTCTTTTTGGATAATTTTCAGCAGAATCTTGCTTGCATGTGATATCAATGATATTGTTCGATAATTTCCACACTGTCAGATCACCTTTCTTTGGAATGGGAACAGATATATATTTCTTCCAGTCAGTTGGACAGGTGGTTATCCTCCAGATTTCTTGGCACAACTTTGTGAGCACACATAGGGAAGCATTTGTTAGCTGAAATATATCACTTGATATAGTGTCAATTCCTGGGGCCTTTTTGTCAGTTCTTTCAGAGGAGCTTGTACTTCTTCCTTCATCACCTCAGCCTATTGCTCATACGTTGTTTCATGAAACCAGTATATAAGAAAAAATTTTGGTTTTTAAAAAAGAATATAATTATAGTCACTAATTATAGTAGGGAGCTCTGGTGGCCTAGTGGCAAGACGTTATGCTGTAATCCCTAAAGGTAGTGGTTCGGGGCCACCAGCTGCTACGCAGGAGAAGGATGTGCAATCTCTTCTCTGCCTCTGAAAACCCACTGGGGTCAGCTATGGTTCAGGAATGAATTGACAATACACAACAACAACAACAACAACAGTTGTTATATTAGGGAGTTTTCTGATGGCCAGTTAGCAAAAAGCTGCCCTGCTAGCCCAAAAGAAAGAGGTTGGAAGCTACCACTTACTCTGCGAGAGATGGGCAATCTCCTCCCATGTGTTTTACAGCCTCTGAAAACCTGTAGGAAAGTTAGCTATGAGTCAGTTCTGACTGAATGGCACATAAGAACAACAACCCCTATACAAGCTACACTGGTGGTGTAGTCCAGTCCACAGGGAACTGAAATGCTGGCCCAAAGTCAGCATGTCTCTTCAGTGGCTGCTCAAGAAGAAGACTGGCAATCTCCTGTCATGCCATTTACTGCCATGGAAATGCAACAGGCCAGCTATAAGTCCATTACAACTCAAGGGCAACAAGTTTCAAGAGAGCCATTGTACAATTTCCCTGCTGGGCTCAGTTTTCTGTTACTTAGACATTGTTGTTTAGACCATGAGCCAGCCTGTACAGTGTTACCTTCAGGTCAAGAATTGATCTCTGGTTCAGCCAGTTGTGGCCAAGGTAATAAAGTAAAAAGGTATCTTGTATGACCTAACACTGCCTGCCCTACTATTAAAGGCAATGTCCAGGGTTTATCCTGTGTCAGTCTAATCTCAACAGCCTTACTGATTTTCATAGTCATGATGCCACAGGTTCATAAAACATCATGACTGTGTGAAGTTCATTTGCTAGACAAGCTGCCAATCCCCCATTATGGTTCCTTAGAATCAGCATGGTATATCCTGATAAAGAGTTGTGATTTACTAACAGCAAAATGCCATGCATATAGGACACTGTAGAGAAATTCAATAGATGGATATTTATGAATAAGAACTAGGGATTTTCTTTCCATTTTTCATAGATTAGAAAACATTTCTGAAGTAGATCGCTCTCCAAAAAAAACAATTTCTGCAATAACTGTATGTCTGATTTTGCTGCTATGTCTTATGAGATCATAGATTGCAATCTGTGTGGGACAGAATACAAATGATGTTGACTTTCCCCCAATAAGTGTTCAGGGTAAACTACCAACCAGTTTCTGGATTATGTGAGATTGGCCTGGTGTGAAGCAGTGATCTGGTTCAAGGCAACGACAATGTGAATTTCCCAACTGAAGTTTATTTTCTGAATTATGTAATGAATCAATTGGACTCAGGCCACTTATGTCTATTTATTGAAAGAGATTCAAGATTCAAGATTGTACCTGTTTTTATGGGTGACATTATTGCCAAAGCAAAAGGATGTCTCAGTCCTTATATGACTTCTGCATGATATAGCCAATATCGTTGAATGCTTTTTCTTTGATAATCTATTTTCCTCTACTTTAATGGAGTAGGCTCCATTTGTATGCTGATGACTTATAAGTAATATATATCCAGGTAAGAATTCAGGTGCCAAAGAAGATTCCTTCTCTGATTTTAGATTATAACGTGTCTAAAACAAAATACTTTCTATACCCCAGCTCACTGTTCCTTACACCTGCACCTCAGTGGTCAATCTGATCTTTATTTTCTATTGATAGTTCACCAACTACCTTTAGGCAGATAGGGGTAGAAAGTGAGAAGAGAGTGTCTTCTCCTTCCCTACTCCCAATTAACACCAGATTCTTTCCATTCTCATTCTCTTTCTTATCCCCAGGAAGCTCTTCTGGTGTGGTCCATAGGGAATTTTGCTGCTAACAGTTTGAATCCACCCATGTCTTGATGGGAGAAAAATTAGCATTTTGCCTGGCAATCTTTTCAGTAATAGAAGCAGCAAAAGAAAAAAATATATAACACTTGCAGGTGAGCTAATAAAACCACTGTCTTATCACTTAAGCTTCATTCCTTCTATTCACTAAAACAAATCATGTGACTGAATCCAAGACCAATGAGCTGAGACTTTCTTTTTTCTTTTTTGGGGGTTGGATATATTTTCTTAACTATGAGAAGATGAACACTCCCTCCTGTGTGACTTACAGCCTCTGAAAACTTGCTGGAGGGTCAGCTAGGAGTGCGTTCTGACTCCACAGCAGTGACTTTCTTGAAATGATGATGAATTGTAGGTATAAAATGTTCCTGTGCATTTTAGAGTAAGACAGTGTTCCTTTCTCTCTGAAGCATAACGGTTTGAAATTATTGACATATATACTGCAGGCAAATATGAAAATTATTTCTGGAATTCTCTTTGGGCCCTGACAGAGACAGCAGAAATTTGATTGATTAAAAATGTACTAAAGATTGCTCTGCCATGCTCTAGCCACTACATATGAATAATTTGTTTTGAGTTTTCCCATTTGTTAAAAGGAGTTGACAAGTTTCTGCCATGTTTGTATTCTTACAAACTAGATGGTGAAGTCTCATACAAAATATTGTTTTCTAAGTTATCTATTATACATTTTGAATCTGGAGATTCATGTAGTTTATATCTACTTTTCCAGTAATAAGGCAAGGAGTCTTTTTTGGTTTTTTATTATTGTGTAAAAGACAAAGCAAACTGCTTTTCCATTCAATCACTCATATACATTTTGTTTTATGACATTAATTACGATACTTACTTTATGTTGTTCTCTTCTCATGTCCTCTCTATAATTCTCATTTCCATTAATCCTTCTATCCCATCCACTCCTGTCTATTGAATTTTACTTTTGGGAAAATGTTGCTGTTTTGGCTTTATAACCTAAACCAGCCAGCCTGTCAAGTCACTTTCCAAGTCATATTTCCCCTCCATTGGGTTTCCAGAGAGGTAAATCTTAAAAACACACATTGCACCACTGTGTTGCTGTTGCTACATGCCATTGAGTTGCCTGCAACTCATAACCACCGTGCAACAGTTCTGAACCCTGCTCTTTCTTGAGCCAATATCATTGTCTCTGACACACCTACTCCTATTACCCCAGTCACTGAGTCAATCCATCTCATCCAGTGTCTTCCTATCTTGTGCTGTCCTTCCACCATTCCAAGCATTATGTCCCTCTTCAAGGACTGGTAGCTCCTGGAAACATGCTGTTTGTTCTCTTAGCAGTCTTAGTGTATTCAGTGCTCTTCTCCAGAACCACAACTCAAAGACACTGATTTTTTTTTTTCTTCTTCTATCGTCCTTAGTCATTGCCCAGCTTTTTCTATGATGCATAGAAAGTAATTGTGAAGACCGTTGCCTGAATCAGGCACATTTTATTCTCCAGACTGATACCATTGCTTTTCAGTACTCTAGAGAAATCCCTGACAGCAGATTTTTCCCAATGTAATTCTTTTGATTTCCTGGCTGCTGGAAACAAGAGTGTTGATTGTGGAGCCAAGCAAGCTGAAGCTGTTAACAGTCTCAATCTCTTCTCCAT
Organism: Elephantulus edwardii; assembly: GCF_000299155.1. Classification (NCBI taxonomy): domain Eukaryota; kingdom Metazoa; phylum Chordata; class Mammalia; order Macroscelidea; family Macroscelididae; genus Elephantulus; species Elephantulus edwardii. Next base: position 909,780 of record NW_006399975.1, on the reverse strand, counting down.
CTATCATGCTGCTGTCAATTGGTCCCATGGTGAGAATCTTTGTTTTCTTGATGTTGAGCTTCAATGCATATTGAAGACTGCAGTCCTTGATTTTCTGTAGCAAATGCCTTGGGTATTACTCAGTTTCGGCAAGCAAGGTTGTATCATCTGCATAACAGGTTGTTGATAAGTTGTCTTCCAATCCTAACACCACATTCCTCCTCACAGAGCCCAACCTCCTGGATGATCTGTTCAGCATATAGTTTGAAAAGGCTATTTAACTGACAGTGTTAAACAGTTCTCAATTTGGAATCTAAATTCCATTTCAAAATACTTGATCTATAATAGGTTACTACCCGTCTGTCAGTTTGCCATTCTGTAGTGGCTTGCATGTTGCAGTGATGTTGGAAGCTATGACAGTGATATTTCAAATACCAGCAGGGTCACCCACTCAAGATTGATGAGTTTCAGATCTTCCAGACTAAGACACTAAGAAGTAGACCTGGCCGTGTATTTCTGAAATGGCAGGCCCGTGAAAACCCTATGTATAGCAGTGGAATGTTGTCTGACATAGAGCCAGAAGATGGGGCACTCAAGTTGGAAAGCACTCAGATTGAGACTTTGTGAAGAGCTGGCTTCTCAAGGTAGTCTCCCATGGTTACATGGATGGAGTAAAGCTTTCATCCAGGGCCTTCATTTATTATATGGCAAGACTTAAAATGAGGAGAAAAAGTTGCAAACATCCATTAATAATTGGAATATAGGATGTAGGATATATGATGTATCAATCAAGGAAAACTGGAACTTGAAAAAAGAACACGTAACGATAGACATTGCAGGCATTAGTGAGATTGTGAGGATGGCACAGAATAGGCAGGGTTTCGATATGAATCTGAGTTGACAGCACACATCAACATCATTCAGGTTACAGTTGAAAAAGTTGATTCACAGACTCAACTTATTCCAAATATACTTATAAATTTTCCAATAACTGAATTGAGAATTAATTTTTAAATATATTTAATTAAAATTTAACACTCAACTCTTCTGTTTCACAGGTCATATTTCAAATGCTCAAAGGCATATAAAATTAGTGGCCTGACCCTAAAGAATAGTGAAGGGCCTGATGCCTTCAATAATTACTCCAATCTTTGTGCCCAGGCTGGAGCTACTCATCACAAGAAATACAAAGGACTCTGAGGTCCATCTTTGCCCTTAAAAAGAGAAAATAAATACTCATTATACAGTATTTGGTTTTAAAATCATAGATATTATACACATTGAGAGAAAAGAAAAGTAGTGTATGTGAGTCTAGGCTATAGAAAGTTATGGGCTTAAGACCATTTAGGCCCTGGGAAGTCCAAGAGTTTTGGTATCTATTTGGAGAGGAATCTTAGGAGAGTGAAATAGCAAGAACCCAGTGGCAAGAATGAGCAGGATGGAAAACCAAGCTAACTAGGAACAGTACCAGGGATTGGTTAAGAACTTAATGTACCAGAGTCATGCTCCTTGGGTGTGAAACCTGCCTGTGCAACTTCATAATTGCTTGACCTTGGGCAAGTTAACTTCCCTTTTCCTGTTTATTTGGTTATAAAATAGGGATAATAACACTTCATAGGGATGTTGTGAGGATTACATTAAATAATACCTACAAAGCACTCAGAATAGTGTCTATTACCTAAGAGTTCAAGAAATGTTAGCTGCTGTTATTATCTGAGTGTGACCATTTACTCTCTGAAGTTTGCATATAACCAAGAACAGAGTTGATTGTTTTTTATAGCTTATATCTCAAAGCACTGGGCCTGTAAGTTTATATCAATCAATTTAAATGCTAAATGTACATACAGCAGTGTTTCTGAGCCTTAGTCTCCCTACTTGAAAATGAAAGAATTTCATTACGACATAGTGTTGACAAAAAACAAACGAAACCCCCAAGCTTACTGGTTCTGACTCCTAATGCCCACTACTGGATTCCAAGACTGTAAATTGCAACGACAGGAGTCTTTCTCCCAAGGACCACTGGTGGATTTGAACTCCCTGAGAGGCTCTGTCTTTCAGTTAGCAGTGCAACTTCTGAGGGACTGGGCCTCGAGAGCTCTCACGGCTGACAAGTCAGAATCAACCAGTGGCTGATCTTCCAGTGAATTTTCAGAGAATGCAAATCACATAGGAAACTGCCCTTCTTTCTGCCCAGGAAAGCTCCTTCTTGTTGTTACATGGGGTCAAGTGGACTATGGCTCCTAGTTACTCAGTGAGATGAACCATAGATCTGAACCTTGCCTATTCTGTGTCATCGTCATCTCTGACGTACTTGAGCCCATTGTTACAGTCACTGTGTCAGTCTATCTTGTTGAGAGGCATCCTCTCTTTGACCCCCTCATCTTTCCAAGCATGATGACATTTTCCAAGGACTGCTTTCTCCTGAAACACATCCAAAATATGTCAGGTGGAGTTCCACTGTCTTTGCCTCTAAGAAGCTCTTTGGGTACACTTCATCCATGACAGATTTGTTGTTCTTTGGCAGTCCATGGGATATGCAGAACTCTTTGCCAATTCCCCTATTCAAAGGCATTGGTTCTTCTTTCATCACAGTTACTCATTGTCCAACTTTCACATGCATAGGAAGCAATTAAAAACACCATGACTTTGATCCAAGCACACCTTAGTCTTTAAACTGGCACCTGTGCTCTTTAGCACTTTGGAGAGGTCCTTGACATCTCCATGTGGTGGTAGTGGGGGTGGTGTACTGTTGAGTTGGAACTGACTCAGAGCTGACCCTAATAGGTTTTCAAAGGCAGTAAATCACACATCCTGCAGAACAGCTGGTGGATTGGAGCCATTTCTTTGTTCTGGCAGCACAATTCCTTACTATTAATTGTTGTTGTTTGGTGCCATTGAGTCAAGTATGACTCATAGTGGCCCGATGAACAATAGACCTGAACCCTATCCTATCCTGTGCCATCCTCACCATCTCTGACACACTTGAGCCCATTGTCACAGCCACTGTGTCAATTCACCTCATTGAGAGTCTTTCACTGACTCTCCAAGCATGACTTTTCCAAGCATGATATCCCTTCCCAAGGACTAGCTTCCTCTAACAACATGTCCACAATATAGAGATGAAGCTTCGCCATCCTTGCTTCCAAGGAGTACTCTTGTTGCATCTTTTCCAAGACCTATCTGTTTGTTCTCCTGGCCATCCACAGGGTGTTCAGTACTCTTCCTCAACATCACAACTCAAAGGCATCAATTCTTCTTCTGTCATCCTTATTCATTGTTCAGCTCTCAGAAGAATAGCAATTAATTGAAAATGCCATGGCCTGAATCAGGCTCACCTCACAAAATGTTGTTGTTTTGTGCCATCAAGTTGCTTGCGACTCATAGTGACCCTATGTACAACAGCCCTAAACTCTGCTCTGTCCTGTGCCAATCGCACTGTCTCTGACACATCCATCCCGATTATCCCAGTCACTGAATCAGTCCACCTCATAGAGGGTCTTCCCCTCCTGCGCTGTCCCTCCACCTTCCCAAGCATGATGTCCCTCTCCAAGGACCTATCCCTCCTTACAACATGTCCAAACTATGTAAGACGGAGCCTCAGAAGCCTTGCCTCCAAGGAGCCACCCGATTTAACCCTTTCCAGGATGAATCTGTTTGTTTTCCTAGCAGTTCATGGTACTCTCTATACTCTTCTCCAGCACCACTGCTCAAAGGCATCAATTCTCCTTCTATCCTCCTTGGTCATTGTCCAACTCTCTGATGCATAACAAGTGATTGCAAAGACCATGGCCTGTATCAGATGCACCTTAGTCTCCAGAGAGACACCATTGCTCTTCAGTACTTTGGAGAGGTCCCTAACAGCAGACTTTACCATGGCAATGCACCTTTTAATTTCCTGGCTACTGACTGGTGCCAAAAGTGTTGACTGTGGAGCCAAGCAAACTAAAGCTGTGAGCAATCTCAATCTCTTCACCATCCATCCTGATGCTGCCAATTGGTCAAGTGGTGAGAATCTCTGTCTTCTTAAATAGAGGGGCTTAAATGAGGCCATTTAGAAAAAGGAAGGTCCTTCCACATTTAACTGTACCTAGTCTTGGAAAAGTCGCTTTACTCTCTACGCCTCATCACAGTCTTATAATCTAATATATAATCATACATGAAATATGTGGTATACTTTTTAAAAAAAGAAAAAAGCCACAAAACCCCATAACCCATTACTCTTGGATCCATTCCAAATTCAGTGACCTTATTGGACAGGGTAGAACCACTTGACAGTTCTCAAGACTTTAATATTTTTTTTTCCTTATGGCTTCAATTTATATTTCAATTCCTTCATTTTAAGAAATGCGAAGTGAGATCAGCCCTTTTCATTTTCTGACTCCAGTTCTTTTTTTATTATTATTAATTTTATTGAACATTTACAGAGACTTTAGATTTCCATTCATTTCTTGTTGCATTTTTCTCCCTGCCCACTCCTCACCCCCCAATTTGATCTTCTCTTTAAAAAGTAAAATTCTTTCATTGTTATACAATCCCTTCGCCCAAGTCCACTCAACTATACAGCCTTCACTTGACTTTTGTCATGACAACAATACCCAATCATATATTGCTTTTAAACAGTTTTCTCCCTCATCTGTTTCAATGCAGTATACATTATTTATTCCCTCTTCTCAGTCTCCCTCAAACACCCATGTCACTCCCGTTTTACAACAGTGTCATTATGAAATATTTGTCCTTCTGTGACTGAGATATTTCATTCAGCATGTCTTCCAGGGTCATCCATTTTGTATATTTCATGAGTTCTTTGTTTTTCAACACAGCATAGTATTCCATTGTGTGAATATACCATTTGTTTGTTGATGGGCACTTAGGTTGTTTCCAGCTCTTCACTATTCAAAGCCGTAATACACATGGGTTTGCATATATCTGCTTGGGTGACAGTTATGGTTTCTTTAGGGTATTTTCCCAGTAGTAGAATTTCTGGGTCAAATGGTATTTCTATTTGCAACTTTTTCAGAAGGTGCCAAAAAGCCTTCCATAGTGGTTGCTCCATTTTACACTCTCAACAACAGTGAATAAGGGTTCTAGTTTCTCAGCAACCTCGCCAGTTTTTGGTGTTTGCTGCTCTGTTAAATTTTGCCATTCTTACTTGGGTGGGATAATATCTCACAGTTGTTTTGAAGGCTTAAATCTTTATGGAAGCCAACTGCCACACCTTTTTCCATTGAGCAAATGGATGGTAAATTTGAATCGCTGCCCTGTGGCTAACAGCTAAGAACTGTTACTACCAGATACTGCTGTACAACCAGGCATGAGCAATACCTATTCACTTAAACAAAATCTTTAAATCCTGGTTACTCAGAGGCCTCCTGTTGTTCAGTAAACCCTCAGATGAAAAGTTTCCATGACTTGTAGTTCAGAGGTTTTTTTATTTCTAAATACTGCTGTCACTTCTGAGTGCAGGAACTACAAAGAATCATTTTTCACTTCCTTATACCTGTGGCTTTAAGGGGTAGACAAACAGGAGACTCACAAGGACAAGATGGCTGATCAAATTCAGGGAAGGTGGAGGATTGTTTTCTTGAGCCAATTCCTTAGCAATGACTATAGATCTTTCTTTCTTAGAAAGAAAAGAACACTTACTCAGTCAAATAGTATAAATGTGGAAGAGATAGCTTTCATTCTCTTATCTTGTTTCAGTAAGAACTAAAAGTACATAAAAATTAAAAGAATTTTTCTTTACTATATAGTAACTAGAGTTAGTTATATATTTTAATTCCACTAGCACTTACTTTCACAATTCTTTATGATGGAACTACAATACACTTCTCTTCATACTAGAATAATTCCATGGGGCCATTCTCAATCACTTATTCATGAACATCATTTATCTGTAGGTTATAAAGTTGTTCTTTTGTGATGTTTGAGAGATTTTTTCGCATTTTCAAGTTATTTACTGTACTTTGACTATTCAGAACCATGAAAAATGATCACAATATTCTTTCCTAGGACTTCTGCTGTTATAACTAGACAGTACTAAGTGTATGGGGGTAGGGAATCTATCCTTCATATCATGCCATTTACCAATTTCTCAACACTTTAGTTTATTCTACCAGGGAGAAAATGCTAAGGGTACAATGTAAACATGTACAAGAAGTCTATCAATACAAACATTGCCGTTTATTGGGCTCCTAATTCCATCCCAGGCATTTTGCTAGGTTTTAGGGGATACCAAAGGAGACACCAGGCCTAGTTTTGGTGGAACTTTCTGACAGACCAGAATGATTCCATTGGCAATAGTAACCTTGGCAATAGTAACATTCTTGCATAAGTAAGTATGCCAGTTACCTCATTTAAAAAAAGAATGTATAGGGTTGTTTGTTGTTGTTGTTTGATGCCGTCGCGTCGTAGACGACTCATAGCGACCCTATGAACGAACAGCCTGAGCACTGTTCATACAGAGTTTCCAGAGGCAAGCCATTTCGGAAATGGATGCCGCTCCTGCTTTCAGGCTTGATTTAGTCGGGAAGCTCCAGCCAACACTGTCCACCATAGGTACCCATTACCACGACTGGCACATCACTGTCACAGTCTTCAGCATCGCAGCAACCACAAGTTACCTCTGTACAGCAAGGCACAGACCAGTGCTATACCACCTAGAAGAATATTTGACGGGAAGACAATATGAACCTGGCTGAGGGCCACAGATGAAAAGCACCCACCTTCGGCTTGGGAGACCTTCATAAAATACAGTTTTACTCCACACTGCCCTTTTCAATAAAACCTGCAGAGGTGAAAAGATCCAGGGCAGTATTTACTTCTGTTGTACAGAGAGTTGCTATGAGTCTGCTACTTGACAACACTAACAACAACAATAGAAATGAGTTAACTTTGAAGTTAATTGCTTATCTGGTTTGGAACATTGTGGGGAAACAAAATGAAAAGCAAATGAGATGGAAAAGAACTGAAGTTCCTATCAGTTGTCTTGCTTTATCCACCCTCACCCCCTCACCAAGTAGGTACTAGAGATATTTGTTCTGCTTGGGCACCTCAACATTTGAATCAACATTTTGAATGAGTTGCCATTTTTAATCCTTATTTCTGACAACTATGGCCATGTTCCAATACAATTTCAGGGCTGTTTCAGAATTAGATGGGAAAGAAATTATCTATTGGCATAATCCAACCACTTTATGAGTGAAAGTAAGGCCGTGGTGTGTGACAACTACGGCCATCCAACTAGTAGATAGTACCGTCTGCTCCATGAAAGCAGTGACTCAATTTTATTTCTTTATTTTGGTGACCAGTAGGTCCCTAGAACAAAGTAAGTGGGCAGTAAATGTGTGTTTGGGAATGAAACAATGAGTAAATTGAAAAAGGAATAAGTAAAAGTTACACCACTTTTTAAATACTTTTCCCAAATGCCAACATGATCTCGAATTTTCAGACAGGTTTTTAAAAATTCTAGAAAAGATGGTAAAACTGTGAAACAAAACTCAAAACATGCAACAATGAATGATTTTTATTCTTAAAGTGAACAAGGATGGGGTAGCGAGGAAAATGTGCAACAATGAACGAATGAAAAGCCAACTTTTCTGTAAACTTTGGTTAAAATCACAATAAAAAAATAAGGGGAAAAAACCCTTTAAAACATAAAAATGGCCAGGCTTACCAGCATAAAGACTGACAGTGCCCAAGACTGTGGATCTTAGCTGTCTTTTAACCAGAAGCTAAACTTACTGCATGGCTCAGCTCTCAACCTAACAAGAGATAAATAAAGATGAATAAAAACACCAGGGAGGTACTCACTTCTTAGAATAATAAACCACATTAGATCAAAAGTGCAACATTTGCTCAGACATAAAACTCAGAAGACAAAAAGTGATAGAAGGATCAATGGAAATGGGGGGGTGGGGGTGGGGAGTGTAATCAGCATGGTTCAAAATTGGGAAAGGCATACGCCAGGAGTGTGTCCTATCTCCATACCTTTTCAACCTGTATGTAGAACAGATTATCCAAGAGGTTGGGCTCTATGCGGAGAAGTGTGGCGTCAGGATTGGTGGAAGATCTATTAACAATCTGCGTTATGCAGATGACACAACCCTGCTTGCTGAAACTAAGGAGGACCTGAAATGCTTGCTGCAGAGGGTCAAGGACTCCATCCTTCAGTATGGATTGAAGCTCAATGTCAAGAAGACAAAGATTCTCACCACTGGACCAATTGGCAGCATCAGGATGGATGGT
>NW_006399975.1:887008-901237 GCF_000299155.1 Elephantulus edwardii | reverse complement strand
CAGATTCATCCTAGAGGAGGTTAAACCAGGCTGCTCCTTGGAGGCAAGGATTCTGAGGCTTCGTCTGACATACTTTGGACATGTTGTAAGGAGGGAGAGGTCCTTGGAGAGGGACATCATGCTTGGGAGGGTGGAGGGACGGCACAAGAGGGTAAGACCCTCTATGAGGTGGATTGATTCAGTGACTGGGGTAATCGGAATGGGTGTGTCAGAGTCAGTGAGATTGGCACAGGATAGAGCAGGGTTTAGGGCTGTTGTACACAGGGTCGCTATGAGTCGCAAGTGACTCGATGGCATGTAACAACAACAACAACAATCAGATTGATCTAACAAATGTTGGTGGTTGTTATTATGTGTAATCATGTCACAGGGGAACCAACCCATAGCTGACTCTCCAATGAGTTTTCAGGGGTAGTAAATCACAAGTGAGGAGGTTGCCCACCTTTCTCCTGCAAATCAGCTAGTCATTTTGAACTGAGTGCCTTTGGATTGGCAGTGCAGCTCCTTACCACTAGGCCACCAAAGCTGCCTATTAGAAGTTTAGATGGACATATAAGTATTCATCCTCTGTTCAAACTCTTTGTGAGTTTTTTCGTATCCCAATTTTTGTTTGTTTTTTAATTTAAGAGATTTCTAGTTTTTGTCTTGGAGTAATGATACTTTCTTGTTTCTGGTCTTTATACTTCTTGCCAATTAGGCAAAGGAAGAAGAGCTGAATCAAAGCTCTTGTTGCTTGTAAGCCATTTACAATAGCTGTTATGTGACCCAGCTGTTGTGCTAAATATAGGGTTTTGGATTATCTGTAACTGTTCTGTCTCCCATTACCAAGGTTAAGGAAGAAGAGACTGTAGAACTACTGAAACATCAATTACAAAAGAAACCACATATTGCCATTTTCAGTAATATGAAAGGCGAATCCACTGGGAGCTTATCTAAAGATTAAGGCCTTGTTGCCATTTATCAGAAGTTTCAGGTTCTCTTCATAATGCTAAAATATTTGAATATTATCTTTCTAAAGTGTTCTGTCATTTCTGAGTAGATAAAATCTTAAGAGTAATGGTTGAGTAGGGAGTTCTGGTGGCCTAGTGGCAAGAAGCTGTACTGCAATCCTGAAGGTGCTGGTTCAAACACACCAGATGCTTTGCTGGAGAAGGGGCAATTTCCTCCTGTGCCAGTTGGATCCAATTTGACCGTGTACAAGAGGAAGAATGAAAAAGTAATTAAAGCTGTGTATACAATTTAACATATATAAATATGTTGTTTGTTTGTTGTTGTTATGTGCCATCGAGTCGCTTGCGACTCATAGCGACCCTATGTACAACAGCGCTAAACTCTGCTCTGTCCTGTGCCAATCGCACTGTCTCTGACACTCCCATCCCAATTATCCCAGTCACTGAATCAATCCACCTCATAGAGGGCCTTCCTCTCCTGCACTGTCCCCTCCACCCTCCCAAGCATGATGTCCTTCTCCAAGGACCTGTCTCTCCTCACAACGTGTCCAAAGTATGTTAGACGGAGCCTCAGAATCCTTGCCTCCAAGAAGCCACCCGGTTTAACCCTTTCCAGGACAAATCTGTTTGTTTTCCCAGCAGTCCATGGTATTCTCAATACTCTTCTCCAGCACCACAGCTCAAAGGCATCAATTCTCCTTCTATCCTCCTTGGTCATTGTCCAACTCTCTGATGTATAACAAGTGATTGCAAAGACCATGGCCTGTATCAGAAGCACCTTAGTCTCCAGAGAGACACATATATGGAAAATTAAATTTCTTAAAATAGACATTTTCATGAATTTGTGATTGATCTGAGGAGCCCTGGTAACCTGCACACTTAACTGCTAAGCAAAAAGTCTGTAGTTTGAACCCATCAACTGATCCTGAGGAAAAAGACCAGGCAGTTGGCTTTCCCAAAGATTTACAGCCTTGGAAATTCAATGGGACTTCCTGGTCTATATATAGCATTGCCATTAGTTATAATCATTTGACAGAATTGAATTGGGTTTTGCAGACAGATCAAAGTAAAAAACACAATTATGATTTCTATACCTTATAAAAACAACTTTTGATGTAAAAGTAGTACATGATGTTAAAGGGTATAGAGTCAACTTGGTATCATAACAAGCTGTGTGCACTGAAAGAAACACCGCTTGGCCTTGTATCATCCTCACCTTCTCACTCTGTTTTGTTGGAGCCCATTGTAATCACTGTGTCAGTCCATCTAGTTGCAGGTCTTAATTTGCTGATTGTCGGCTCAGCCAGGTTTGGTGTCCAGTGGAATAAATTCAAGCATCACTGCCATCCTAGTACATAAACTGACACATGAGTGTTGGAGAGTGATACATACTCATTGTAAAATTTTGGAAAATACAAGAAAGTACAGTGAATAATCTTAACAGCTCTCCTTTCAATCTCCCCTAACACATTGCTGTTATGATTTTTGTATGCAAAATGATTTCTAAAAAAAGACTCCTCCCCCCCACGAAACCAAAGAGCATTGCAAAATTTTTTACATCTTGTTTCCATTTTGGGTTTGTAACCTCACATAAATTTGTCCATAAGAGTAGCTAATAACTTCAGTCCTTTTAAAGGTTTTTTATTTTAAGTACAGCAGATCGTAGTCATCTGTTTGTGTTTAAGGGATGATAAAACATCAACAACGTGAAATGTCATCATGTCACATTGTTATAGCACAACAACAAAATTACAGCTCCCTAACAATAACATGGTGTCAAAAGTGTCCTCCTGCCATGAGTCAGTGCTTTAGAAGCTATAAAAGTTATTTTAAGCACAGTGAGTACCTCGGAAGTCCGGGCTCTGAATCTTCACAAAATCACTTATTTGGAAAAATCTAGAGTGAAGGGAGGGTGTACCTGTTTTTAAACTCTCCACTCTCTGATCCACATAGATTACCCACCCTCCTGTCTTAGTCGTGCCAAACCTCAGTTCCAACTTGTGCGCTGAAATCCACCTGGGCTTAGTCCTTAACTCTGTGTCAGTATCCCGTATAGAGTAGGAGGAGGAAACTATAATTATTCTCCACGTCTAGGGCAGGCCCTGAAATGACATCTCCCCAGTTACCCTGTGCTCTAATAACGCAGCTCCTGGTCCCAGACGCGCGCCACAGCCTGCTTGCAGCGCGGGCGACAGGAGAACATCTCCAAAGCACCTTCCGCCTCTAGGGCTCGCCAGTCTCTCTCATCTACTGTCCTTCCCGGCTTTGCGTTGTACAGAACAGGCACCAGCAGTCCAAGCCCTGGCCCCCAAGCTAGTGTCTAGGGCGCGAGGGGTTGCCATAACAACCTGCCCCAGGCCTCGGAGCTCGCTGGGGAGGAAGTGACGAGTGGTGGGTTGGCTGTTGTTGGGACACGTGACCCGGGCAGTGTTTTGACAGGGCAAACAGCAGAGAAAGAACTGGGCGAGTGAGGGGGAACTGGAGCTGGGTCGCCAGATCTAGAGACAGCTGGGAGAAGAGCTGGCAGAGGCCGGGGGCAGGCAGGCCGGCCCGAGCGACGTGGGGCAAACCCGGGGGCCACAGGCCTCTGGTGGGAGCCAGGCAGGACAAGGGGCTGAGTGCAGGGATCGAGCCAGGCAGCCAAGGCGGGGGTGGATGGCCACAGGGGCGCCGGGGAGCCACGTTGGGCTGGCCGTCTCAGGCTCCCATGGTCCACTAACACAGCCCCGGGGGCAGCTGCACGCAGCACTGGGCGCTTGCCGGCCTTGCGCCTCCTGGAGCTCCGGGTCTGAGGTGGAAGTGTGATGTGAGCCACTGGGCGAAAGAAGTACCAAGAGGAGGTATCGGGAACTAGAGAGCAGAGCGAGTTAGTCAGCAGAGGTCGGCTGAGGGAGGCGAGGGGCGAACCTGCCCGAGAGCGCCATGAAAACAACTCTCCTGAGGGGAGAGAGGAAGGTGCAGCGCTCGGTGCAGCGGAGCTGAAGGAAATTCAGGGCCCCCGACCGGACAGGAGGAGCCTGCACCCCACAGGCTGGCCAGAGTCGGGGCAGGCACCCAAGCTGTAAACATCTTCAGACCAGGCTCCGTCGCAGGGGAGGGTTGGTAGGGGGTGACCCGGAACAACCGGGGAGAGTTCATTTGGGGCTTGGGGGCCTGGGCGCGAGGAGATGACTCGAGTTTATTTCTGACCCTCTTATTGTGTAAACTTGACTGCTGTTGCCACAGGAAGGCTAGCCAGAGGGGTAATTACACAGGTGAGGCCCAAGTAGGGCGGGAGGGGCGCTAGTCTGGGCCCTGGGGGTCTTGAAAAGTCTCCTGCCACCAACTCGAAGAATTAATCTTAACAGACATTGCAGAAGTGCCACTGTCTCCAGCGTGTTTTTGTTGGTTTTACTAAGGGATTAGTTAGCTTGCTTAAATGTGGGGATTTTTTTTTTTTTTTCTAATTCCTCCTGGCTTGTACCTCCAGGTTATAAATAGATCTTGCTTTTGGTTCTGAGACACTGTGTCAAAGAAGGACACTTTGGCCTGGAGACCGCAGGGGCGGGGAGGAAGAAGGGTGCCGGGTCTCCTGAGAAGCGGAGGCCGCGCTGGGAGAGTTTTGCTTTCTGCGACCTGCCCACCGTGCTGTCACCATAGCTGGTGCTAGAAAAGGCCTGTTAGGAGTTTTCTTGCAAGTTTCGAGTTTCAGAGCACGACCAAATGAATTTTCTTTTGATCTCTTTTAGCATCTTGAAAACAAAGCAGAAACCGCAGAATCAGCGGCGAGCCGGTTGAAAAAAACCCACACGTGTATTTTTCAAAGCACTCTGGGTGGAAATTGGATGTGAAAATGAAGCCAGAGCGAGGTAAAAGATTTCTTTAAAGGTCTAGGTGTTTTGCTGGTGTTTAGGGTGGTAATGTGGTTCCCCACCCCCGGTGCCTAATTCTAGCGTTAACCTAATTCTGAAGCAGGCTTAACTATTTCTGCATTATATTGTGATTATTCCTGTGACAGATTCCAATTAGGGAAGTAGAGAAGAACATCTGTGAGTTGGGATCTAGATGGGAGGACAAGTTCTTCAATTGTGCTTAAAAAATTTGCAGACATTCTGGAGGTGAATCAAAATGAAGTTGTTCTGAAACAAACTTTTATCTGTAATCTCAGTCCTCGATAGCATTTTAAGAACTGCAGTTCCTCATTGTGAGGTAAAGTAAGTCGAACAACTTTAAAGAAGTTTTCAAGCTTTTTGAACTTGAAAATTTAAATATGATAAATACGACGTTAGTAGAATTGCTTTCTCATTAGGTGACTTTTGTACTCTAAGCAAACTACCAAAAGTTCTTACATATATTCCAGTATCTTCCTCAATATATCAAGTCTTATTCAGTATGTCAGTATGTGATTGGCACTATTAGTAATCGGTAAATGTGTCACTTCCATTATAAATGTGCATTTTTACAATTTATGAGAAGAATGTATACACTGTGCTTTTCAGGGGCTTAAAGGATTTAAAAATTCATTTGCCAGGCTTCATCTGACTAATGGCAAGGACCAACCTTAGAAAAGTTTTGTGGTGGTGATTAGGCATGGATACTTTGCAATCAGACAAACATGAGGAACCGTACCAGGCAGATTTGTTTTGGTTTGTTTGTTTTGTTTTATTGAGTGGGTTGTTTAACTAGATTACGGTACCTAGAATCTGGGAATTTGGGGCTGGAAATATTAATTGATCAGATGCTTATCTGAAGGAAAAAACCTGACTAGGGAGCTGTGGTGGCCTAGTGGAATAAGAGTTGCACTGCCAACCAAAAGGTACACAGTTTGAATCCATCAGTTCCTCCACTGCAGAAAGATGACTAGACTCATACTGTGCAGTTTACAGCCTCTGAAAACTTACTGGAGCCTCAACTATGAGTTGTTTCTAACTGAACAGCACATACCAACAAAACATACTAAGCTGTTTTCCACATTAATATATTTTAACATGAATTATATATGTTCTTTTCTTTAAAAATGTCTTTGTTGAAAGTGTCTTGAAATTCACTAGAAAGGAATGGAGAAAGCCATTTTTGCTAGTTTTACACTAAATAGCTATTAAAATCAAGTAACCCCTTTGTCTTGGTATAAATTATTGTTGTTGTTAGGGCCAACAGGTTGTTTACAAACCATAGTGATTGTTAGAAACAAGAGATCTGAGCCTTGTCCTATCCTGCATAGTCACCGTGTCAGTCCATCTTTTTGGGGGTCATTAATAAAGTACTAAGGCAGTATATTACTACTAAGGAGACTGTGTATAGAGTCAATGTCAGTAATTTCCTACTAGAATAAATAAAAGGATTTTTTTTGTCATTTAAGGCTAGTCCTTTGTCATTTGAGGCTTGTTTAAAATACAGTATTTGCTCACAAACTTTAGTTAGTTAAGATTAAAGTTAAATTTAAGTGCAATAACATGTCACTAGAATATTCTAATCCAGATTCCTAGGAGAATAAATTTGTTCATGATGATTCCTGAAAAGGTGACTTTCTTTAGAATTTTGAGGTGAAATTATGGAATCACAGGTTTATTGTTGTTATCTACCATCGAATTGGAACCAATTTGTAGTGGACCCTTCAGCAGGTTTTCAGAGGTAGTATCTTACTCCTGTAGAGCAGCTCGTGGATTGTTTGAACTGTGTGCTTTTGGGTTGGCAGTGCAATTCCTTACTACCAAGCCACCATAATTTGTAGTTTTGGACTATTTAATGTGTATCCTGAGGCCCATTACTTTCTTTTGACAAGAACTCAGAATATGTAATATCTTTTTACTTTCAAAACTAGTACACAAACAACATTTTCACAAATGCATTTACCTTTACCTTGTATAATGTTAGTTTTGTATTTTCTGGTTGTTGGGTTTTTTAATTGCTATTATAGCCTATTAAATTGATTTTTTAATCAATTAATAAATTTGTTATCCTAAAGTTGCATAGGAACTACGATTTGGGAAGCATGTAGCAAAAAGATACTAATACTTAGCTTTTTTCTAAATTTTTTATTGCTGTCCAAGGAAAAGTCCTATATGATGAATTTTCTGCATAAGTAAAACTTGACTTTTTAAGCCACAAAATACAAATAGCTGTGATCAGGATTTATGGAGAGATTTTAAAAAATGTATAAATACTTTCCTGCCTTTAAAACAAAAACATAATTTAAAGAGTCTATATTATGTCATAGGGAGCTCTGGTGGCTTAGTGGTAAGAAGTGCTGCCAACCTAAAATCACACGATTTGGATCCATCAGCTGTTCCACAGCAGAAAGGTGGACATTCTCCTCCTGTGTGATTTACTGCAGCTGAAAACCTGCTGGAGGGTCAGCTATGAATTTGACAACAACATGTGACTTCATAGGGTAATTAAGGATTGTAGTTGATTCAGTGGCACTGAACAACAAAAATGGGCCATCGTATATACTTTTATTAATAATGGGGCATTGTCACAGATTCCGTGTTGTTCTCTGCTATGATGCAGAAATTCTCTTAATATGTAAGTTTATAAGGTTTTCTGTATTTATTTCAGCCTACTCTATTGTTTTGAATTCTGATTTTTTAATTTTTGTACTGTTAATGTTATTTGTTGCCAGTATGCTTTTTCTTGCCTCTTTTTAATTTCACTGCTGTTAGTCTCTGTCTGGTCTGGAAAAGCTACTAAATAACTATGCTTAACTAGTGTGTGGATTTTAGAGTGGAAGTGCTATTTAGTGCAGCACAGCCTTTTTTCAGAGTAGCAAAGTTTCTGAATAAGCTTACTCACTCATTTAGTGTAGAGGAAGAACCAACCTACAGCTGACCCTCCATTGGGTTTCTGAGGCTATAAATTGAAGGAGAGGAAGTTGCCTATCTTTTTTCAGTGGAGCCATTGGGGGAATCTCATTGTCCAAGAGGCTTAACATTTAGGTTCACATCACAACTCCTTAAGGACTAAGCTGTCAGAGTGCCCTGAATACAGCAAACCAAAAACTGAACCCACTCTTTGAGTCAGTTTGGGCTAAGTGTCCCTCCATTGGCTCTCTGAGGCTGTAAATATTTACTGAAAGAGATTGCCCATCTTTTCTCCCTTGGGGCAGTTAGCAGCCAGATTCATTGTGTACCACACTGCACTCATGCATGGAATCCTTAAATAGGCATTGTTATTGTTAAATACTATCGAATACGACTCATAGCAACCCCATAAACAGTAGATCTAAACTCTATATTGCACTTAAAATCCCCAACACATTGAATCTATTGCTGCAGATACTGTATCAAGCCATGTCATTGAATGTCCTCCTCTTCACTGACTCTCCACCATTCCAAGCATGATGTCCCTTTCAAGGAATAATCTCTCATAATAATATGTCTAAAATACATGAGACGAAGCTTCACCATCTTTGCCTCCAAGGAACATTCCATTGTACTTTCTCCAAGACATACCTGTTTGTTCTTTTGGCATTCCATGGGATATTCAGCACTTTTCTCAAACACCACAATTCAAATGCATCTAGTCATCCATATTCATTGTCCAGCTTGCAAATGCATAGCAGATAATTGGAAAGACTATTGATTGAATCGGGTGCACCTAAATCTTTAAACAGATATCATTGCTCTTCAGGACTTTGGAGAGATCCCTGACAGCAGACTTCCCCAATGCTGTATGTCTCCTAACTGCAGGTACCAAGAGGGTTGACTGTGAATCCAAGCAAGATGAGATAATTGACTATTTCAGTCTTTTCTCCGTCTCTCATGATGCTGCCAGTTGGGGTAGTGGTGAGGATTTTTGTTTTCTTGATGTTGAGATGTAATGTTGTTTTGTGCTTTCAAGTCGTTTGCCATTCATAGTGACCAGATGTACAACAGCTCTGAACCCTGCTCTATCTTGAGCCAACCTCATTGTCTCTGACACACGTACCCCCATTACCCTAGTCACTGAGTCAATCCCTCTCATCCAGGGCCTTCCTCTCTTGTGTTGTCCCTCCACCCTTCCAAGCATGATTTCTCTCTCCAAAGTCTGGTCTCTCCTTGCATCATGCCCAAAGATGGAGCTTCAAAGTTCTTGCCTCCAAGGAGCAGCCTGTTTTCACTTGGGCTGTATGAGGAGGATTGTAGCACCATGATTAGGAGAAGACTCATCAACAACCTATGTTATGCAGGTGACACAACCTTGCTTGCTGAACTGTAATGAACCTGAGGCATTTGCTGCAAAAGGTCAAGGACTGCAGCCTTCAAGATGAATTGAAGCTCATTTCTCACCTCTGAGCCATTTGGCGGCATCATGATAGATGGTGAACAGATTGAAATTTTTAACAGCTTAAGTTTGCTTGGCTCCACAATCAACACTCTTGGTACTTTTGTTGTTGTTAAGTGCCGTCGAGTCGTAGGTGACTCATAGCAACCCTATGAAAGAAAGTCCTCAACACTTGCATGACTTTCATCTTTTCTCCAGGTTCATAGGGTTTCTGGAGGCAAGCTATTTACAGAAATGGATGCCACTCCTGTTTCCAAGCTTGTTTTAACCGGGGAGCGCCACCAAACACTGTCCACCATGGGTAACCATTTAACCATTTTCGCATTTGACACGTCAGTGTCACGGTGTTCAGCTTCATGGCGACCGCAGGTTACCTCTGTACGGCAAGTGGACACACCAAGGCCATATGACCTAGAAGAATGTTTCACCAAAACCAATTAAAGACAGGCCTTAGGGCCGTGGTAGTAGTAGCCAAGAAATCAAAAAGAAAAGAATTGCATTGGGAAAAATCTGCTGTTTAAAGTACTGAAGAGCAATGGTATCAGTCTAGACACTAAGGTGCACCTGATCCAGTCCATGGTCTTCACAATTACTTGCTATGCTTCAGAGAGCTGAACTATGACTAAGATTGATAGAAGAAAAATTGATGCCTTTGAGCTGTGGTGCTGGAGAAGAGTATTGAATATAGTATGGACTGCTAGGAGAACAAACAGGTTCAACCTGGATAGGGTGAGACTAGGCTGAGATGTAATACATAACTTAAAACTCTTTGGCTTCGAGTAGCAGCCACGCTCCAATATGATACATGATTGGGTGTCATAATTGGTTGACTAAAGGAAGAAGTGAATTAAAGTTCAAACTCATGAGTCTTAATTATTTCATTGGGGCTGACACCTAGAGTCATTTTTTTTTCTAGTTTGGTTTTTTTGTTGTTGTTGTTGTTGTTGTTGTTTTAAGAGTTGATCTTTCTTGAATCCCATACATAACTGTTGTCCTTGAGTCAACTTGAATTCATCTTGATCCAGTATGGATAAACCAGCCAATACTATAAAGAGCTAAGATTTATAGTTTTTCTTTCTTTTTAATGGAACAAGGCTTTTCAGCACAATCTGGAGTTTGGATTTTTTCTATTTTAACAATATTTTCCACAGTCTTTTGTAAATGCCTTATGTACACATAATTAAACAGAATTTTGGGAGATGGCTTGTGTTAATCAACTCTTTCCAAAGCAGTTAACTTTTTATTGCATTTGTCTTAGTTGATTTTTATCAGAGGTAAATTACCCAGTAATAAGGAAAGCAGGATTTAATTGTGCTAATTTACTAATCTGTAGTGAACAATTTCATGGATTTCACCACATCTGTCAATAGTACTTGTTAATAGTATTTTAGCATGATTTTATTTTTTAAGCAGTTATAACATTACTTAGGTAATGCTGCCAAAGAGATGGTCTCATTAGCATAAGCTGTCAAATCATGCCTAGGTTTGTGTACGTTTGTTCCATTATTTGCAAACTATAATCTTTATCAAATTACTTACCTTTTTCCAAAACAACTATGAGATACCATCTCACCCCAGTAAGAATAGCAAAATTTAAAAGAACAGCAAGCAACAAATGCTGGCGAGGTTGTGGAGAAACTGGAACCCTTATTCACTGTTGGTGGAAGTGTAAAATGGTACAACCACGTGGAAGGTGGTGTGGCGCTTTCTCAAAAAGTTGCAAATAGAGATACCATTTGACCCACCAGTTCCAGTACTGGGAATATACCCCAAAGAGACAATAACTGCCACCCAAGCAGATATATGCACACCGATGTTTATTGCGGCTTTGTTCACAATAGCAAGGAGTTGGAAACAACTTAAGTGCCCATCAGCAAATGAACGGATAGAGAAGCTGTGGTATATTCACACAATGGAATACTATGCTGCATTGAAAAACAAAGAGCTCATGCAATATTACTCAAAACTGGGTGACCCTGGAGGACATTATGCTGAGTGAAATATCTCAGTCACAAAAGGACAAATACTGCATGGTGCCACTGTTGTAAAACAGGACTGACCTCAGGGTTGCAGGGAGACTGAGAAAAATGGGTTCAATAATGTATACTGCATTGAAACAGATGAGGGAGAAAACTCTTTAAAAGGGATATGTGATTAGGTATTATTGTCATGAGTCCAGAATGAAGGCTGCATAGTGGAGTGTACTTGGCAGGAGGGATTGTATAATAATGAAAGAATTTTTCTTTACTTTTCAAAGAGAAGAGTGATTTGTGGGTAAGGAGGGGTGGCAGGGAGAAAAGTGCAACAATGAGTGAATGGAAATTCTCAGTCTATGTAAAGTTTCATTAAAAGTAATAATAATAAAAAAATTTTTAAAAATTACTTACTTTTTTCACAGGTCTCAGGTTCCTTACCTATAAAATAGGAATTATACCAACTTCTTACATTTGTTAAAATGAAATGTGTGATTGACAGTAGTAAATAGTCTTTTATCATACTACCAAAACATCATCAATACTTACATTTTGAACAGTTATAAAATATGTTGGCTGGAAGTAAGGAGTTACTGAAATGTTGTTGTTGAGTGCCATCTATTACTAACCCCATAAACAAAAGCCTTTAACTTTGTTCTGTAACTATTGTCCTTTCTCTAAAGTTATAGAGTTTCCACAGGCATGTTTATAAGTGGATGCCACTTCTGCTTCCAAGCCTTTCTTAATCTGTTAGTTAACCAGATATTGTCAACCATGTGTAACCATTATGGCACTTGACAGACCAATGGCACAACACTAAGTATCACAGCAATCCATAGTTACCTCAATACAGGGAAATGACAGAAGAGTGCTGAAACCCTTAGGAGTGTTCATTTAAAAAATAATAACGATCAGATAAAACATGGCTGCAGGTCCGCCCATGCTTCAAGTCCTTCTTGGCTCCCATCAAGTCCACCAATGCTTCAAGTTCTCCTTGGCTTCCATCAAAAGGCCTCTGGTGAGCCAACCAGGACCCAGAGTCTTTCCCCACCAGCAGAGAAAGAGTGCACTTCTGAAGCCAAATGAATTAAAACTGAAATGTGCTATAACTTAATATTTTATTTTGTATTAATATTATTCAACCTGCCAACACTGAAAGAGATCTAATAAGCTTTTAACATATAAGTATCTGGAAAATATAAAAAGAATGCTTGACATTTATGTGGAATTTCTTTCTTTATATTGTCACTTGCTATTATAGTGATATGTTTCATTTCTAGATGTAGGGAGATGATGTGCGTGTACAGAGATTTCTGGAAATAATTAGATTTTTAAGAAATGTTAATCACTGTTAGAGCTGAATAGTTGGGAAGGCTAAATATTTTTAGAACTTGGATTCAAGGATGTACCAGTTTGGACCTGGTCATGTATGTCTCTATCTGTATCTCATATACCCAGTGTTTCAAAAGAAGTCTAAAGTGTGGTGTTGGCGTAGAAGTAATTAAAATATTTTGCGTTGTTGTATGATATTTCTGATTTTGCTTAATTTTAGTGAGTACTAATATTTAAAAATAATGCCTATAAAAACAAAAATAAAAATACATATAAGCTTAGGTTTTTGTTTTGGAAGTTAAAGACATTTCATTTCAGAAATCCTATGCATTGTACAAAATACTGAGTAGAAGAAAAATCTTCTTTTTTATTATTATTTTATTATTGTGTGTGTGTGTGTCTGTACCGTCAAATCGGATCTGACTGGTACAGGAGGAGATTGTCCCTCCTTTCCTGGCAGAGCATCTGGTGGATTTGAACCGTGAGCCTCTGGGATTGCAGTGCAGCTTCTTGCCACTAGGCCACCAGAGCTCCCCGATTAAAATCTTCATTTTAAAGATAAATGCTAATTTGCGGTAATTTGGTTAGAAGCAGCTTTTTTATCAGACATGTTATCTGAGTTTATCAATTATTATGAAAGAC
Organism: Elephantulus edwardii; assembly: GCF_000299155.1. NCBI lineage: Eukaryota > Metazoa > Chordata > Mammalia > Macroscelidea > Macroscelididae > Elephantulus > Elephantulus edwardii. The sequence continues at coordinate 888,099 of NW_006399975.1, read as the reverse complement.
TAAGATCTATAAAGTAGAATAAATCTCCAATAAATAATTTAAGCACTTTTATTCTTCTATTAAAGACATATTGTAAGTTATTTATGTTCTTCTCTAAGTAAAACAGCCAAAAGAACAAGTCTGTTTTGGAGGAAGTGAAACCAACATGTTCCTTAGAATCAAGAAAGATGAAACTTCATCTCACACACTTTGGGCATGTGATCTAGAGGGGCCAGTCTTTGGCGAAGGATACCATGCTTGAAAAAATGGAGGGTCAGAGAAAGAGACGACCCCTAGCAAGGTGGACTGACACAGTGACTTTTCACAATGAACTTGAGCATATCATATGGTGGGGATGGCGCAGGATAGGGCAAGGTTCAGATCTATTGTTGTTATGAGTCATAGGCTATTTGAAGGCACCCGAACAAAACAAAGGAAAACAGTGAAAAACTTGCTCCATAAATGACAATACAGTCTTGGTTTTTTGAAGTTAAAACTGAGAGTAGTGTTGATCTAGTTTTTGCTCCTTGCTCCTAGTTATATTACAAACTTAGACTTTAGCATTGATTGCACTGACTTACTGTTTGAATGCAACTGTTTCAGCCTCAAACAGTTCCTTAGTACATAACTGAAATTTAATGAAAAAAGTGGTTGTGGTTATGACCGTCGAGTTGCTTGCAACTCATAGCGACCCTATGTAAACAGCTCTAAACTCTGCTCTGTCCTGTGCCAATCTCAGTCTCCGACACACTCATCCCGATTGCCCCAGTCACTGAATCAGTCCATCTCCCAGAGGGCCTTCCCCTCCTGCGCCTCCCCTCCACCTTCCCAAGCATGATGTCCCTCTCCAAGGACCGATCCCTCCTTACAATATGACCAAAGTATGTCAGGCAAAGCCTCAGAATCCTTGCCTCCAAGGAGCATCCCGGTTTAACCCTCTCCAGGTTGAATCTGTTTGTTTTCTTAGCAGTCCATGGTACCCTCAGCACTCTTCTCCAACATCAAAGCTCAAAAGCACACGCAACAAAATAGGATTAGAGGGGAATTTCTTCAACATAGTAAAAAGTATCTATGAAAACCCAAGAGCCAACATTGTTCTTAATGGAGAGAGG
>NW_006399975.1:832335-884323 GCF_000299155.1 Elephantulus edwardii | reverse complement strand
CCATCTAACATTAACTACAATATCCCTAGTACCACGACCCCTTCTAAACCCAGCCTGGACTTCTGGCAGTTCTCTGCTGATGTGCTGTTCTAGTCGTTTTTGGATAATCTTCAGCAGAATCTTGCTTGTATGTGAAATCAACGATATTGTTCTATAGTTTCCACACTCTGAAGGGGTGAAAAAACTAGGCATAAATAGCCATGAAGAATTAGTTATATTGCTTACTTGGTAGAAATGGTTCATTGTTAGTTTATGTTAATTATATGACAAAATTAACAGATGTTAAAAGAAATAATAACTAAATAAAGCAGTCTGTTGCCAAAATTCCCAGGTTGGGTTGGTGGAGGTATAATTAATAACAAGAGATAACACTTGTGCATACTATGTGCTGGGCATGGTTCCAAATACTTTGCATGTATAGCTCATTTAATTCTTACAACTACTCTAGGAAATAGATGCTGTTGTCATCACAATATTACAGATAAATGAAATTGTTCATCGACCTTGGTAACTTAAGATAGCAGCTGAGAAGAGGGCAAGCCTGAATTTGAAGTGAGATCTTTATTGATTAACCAATTCCAGTAATATACATTTAAAGAATTTAAAATTTGGACCACATTATTTTAAAAATATATGTCTGAGGTGAAGAAATTCTAAAGAAATGCTTAATAAGTATTAATATTTGGAAGCCTACTTTTCAGTTTTTTCACATTTACAGTTATTTTGAGAAGTCTTTAATATACAGATTGGGTGCTTAGAGTAAGTGGCTCACATAAAGCAAGCCTTCAGATATGTACTGCTATTATTATTATTTTGGGACATTTTCTAAATTAAGAAGCAGCTAGTCATTTGGAGAAAGCTAGCAAGGACAGAGCAAAGGGGCTAATTCAGCTGCACATATTTCATATACTCACTGAGGTTTTAAGTCAGAAGTTGATCTGTGGAGCATTTACACTGATGGGTCTTGACTCATCAGTAGTTGTCAAATAATTGCTGGCTTGGTACAACTTTGAGCTTCAGCTACTAAAGGGATTGACAAAGAGTTTCCTTGTCTATGTTTTTGCCTGTCATCCAGTAAGAAGGAAATGATTCAGTGGACTGAACACTGTCATTTCTTTGAATGATGAGAAAAAAAAGATAATTGGGAGGTAGAATTGAGAAGCTAATGTGTATATAGGAAGAGAGACTTTGAGTTCTTCAAAAAAGGAAAATGTGAGGCTAGGCCATTCTGAAATTGTGAATAAGTGTATTAAAAAATTAGTTCTTAAACATTTTATTCTGCCTTTCTTGACTTTACCTCATATATTTTAATGTGTTTCCCTTCTTTGATTCTGATTATTTTACTTGAGACTATTAAATTTAGAATAAGTTATCACTCTTTAATTTTTAAATAAAGTAAAATCCAACTCGATACCTGGAACCAAAGTAAATTTGACAATAATTAATTCTGTCTCTATTTGAAATGAGTGAGAACTAAAAATAGTAGATAGAATCTCTTGATTCAACTCAAAGTTGAATCAAATCAACTCAAAGGAGATGTTCTGCATTAAAATATCAGTATCTAGTCAAAATATTAAGGAAGCTTCAATGCCCTCGTGGGTAAGGAGTTCTGCTGTCAACCCAAAGGCAGGTGGTTCAAATCCACCAGCTGCTCCACAGGAGGAAGATGGACATGCAGTTTACAGCCTCTGGAAACCCACTAGAGGGTCAGCTATGAGTCGGTTCCAACTTGACAGTATATAACATCTGCAACAGCAGTCAAAATACTAGCATTAAGAGCCAATGTGTAGTATCAGAGACATTTAGCAATAATTTAAACTTTTCCTTATAAAAGATTCTTATCCTGTGAAATGATAAAGACTTCGACATCTCTTCGACCTCTTCCCCTTCTTCACCATGGTTAAGCCAGATAGCTGCCTTTTAGATTTTTTATAATCTCGGTTTTGTATGTACTGTCCTCTGTGACTAGAAAGCCTTTCTTCCCAGTTATCACATGACTGGCTTTGTCATCTTCTTTTATCTCAGCTTAAATGTCACTTTTCAGAGAAACTTTCTCTGACTGCTTTTCTTGGGTTATTTAATTTTAGCTATTATTATTATATTTATCTTTGTTATTCTCTTTCAGCAGCCTGTTTCCTTTAAGCTTTTATCACGTTTTGTAAGTTTTTTATTTCTTGCCTGTCTCTATTGCTATATTTTAAGTTCATAAGGCCAGAACCTTTGTCACTTGCTCACAACTGTGTTCCCATTACCTAGCAGACAGCGATAGTAGGTGAAGCCGAGTTGCACAAATGTTGCTTAATAATATATTTGCTAAGTGAATGAGTTCTTGATATTCAGTGTTTGTGGAGCCAATACAGTAAATTTTTTGTTTGTGACAAACAAAAAACAGTTTGTATCAATTGTTTTACTGACTTGAACTGAAATCCTTTCAATTTCGAGATTTATTTGAATTGTTTTCTCCCCAGTCTGTAGGTTCTCTCCTTACTATTTTGGAGAAATCATATGATGAACAGAATGATTATAGTTTTAGGGATTTCCTATAGTCTAATTATCCTCTGTCAATTGTGCATTTTCAGTTCTATTTAATAGTCTGGTAGCCTAATGGCAAGAAGCTGCACTCTTAATCCCAAAGGCACGCAGTTCGAGTCCATTAATTGCTCCACGGGAGAAGGATGAGCGTCTCCTCCTGTGTGATTAACTGCCTCTGAAAACCCACCAGAGGGTCAGCTATGTGTTAGTTCTGACTTGACCGTACGTAACAGCATGCTGTAGCTTAGGACTCTTTAATTTACCTCAGCAGTCTCCTTTGATGAGCTTTATAGTTTTAGGTTTTATGCCTTAGTTCTTGATCCATCTTGAGTTGGTTTTATATATAAGAATCTTGTTTCAGTTTTCTGCAAAAATGATGCCTAGTTTTGCCAAGACCATTTTCAAAGAGGCTGTCTTTTTACCATTTGATAGACTTCATCTCTTTGTCAAAGATCAGCTATGATGGGTAGATAGATTTATTTCTTCTTTAGCCTATGTATTTGTCACTGTACTAATAACTGTTATAATTTCTGCTATAAGATCAGAAAGTTTAAAGCCTTTAACTTTCCTTTTCTTCTTTAGTAATTTATATTTAAAAATACACTTGCAAATAACTTACTTTAAGTTAAAGCATATTTTAAAATAAATATTAAATTTTGTTTCATTGAAACAAGACACTATGAACGTTTGGAAATCCAAATTCTTTATAAACTTTCATTAAAATCTCAGTTAGAAAAAGAAAAGAAACAAGACACTATAAAATAACTAAGAAGTCACAGGGTCTCTCCAGAAAATAGATCTAAGACGTTCTGAAAGATAATGATGTCACTCTAAAGATAAAGGTGTGCCTGATTCAGGCCACAGTCTTCCCAATCTCCTGCTATCCATTTGAGAGCTGGACAGTGATTACGGATTACAGAAGAATCTATGCATTTGTGTCATGATGCTGGAGAATAGTGCTGGATATCCCATAAAATCCCAAAAGAACAGAATGTTCCTTGGAGACAAATTTGATGAATCTTTGCCATACATGTTTCAGATATATTAGTAGAGGCTGTTTCTTGGAAAGGGACATCATGCTTGGAGGAGGTCAGCGAGGGAGAGGAGACCCGCAATGAGACGGATAGATGAAGTTACTGCGGCAGGGGACTCAAATGTGTTGTGGATGATGAAGTCAGAGGAGAGGACTGAGTGCAGATCTCTTATTCACAGGGCACTCAGCAGCACCTAACAACAAGAAGTAGGCAAAAGGTAATTGGCATTTTAGATGGTTCAGGTTTATCTAGTTAACAAATGACCCACATACGTTTATCTGAAGCTCTTTGCCTTTATTGACTGTGTGAAATGTATTCTTCTTGCTGCTTTCTGAGAATTTGTATATGTGAGTGTGTTTAAATTGATTAAAGAAAAAACTCCAGGTTCACAAATACAAGAAAGTGGAATAGACTAATAGGAAAAAGACTCCAAGGATTTCAAGTTTGAGTTTGAGACCCATTCTGTTGCTTACAGGTTTTGTGATTTGGGTCCATTCCGAACTTGGTTTCTCATCAGTGAACATGCCGCTCTCAGAGTGAGCAGTTCCATTAGTGTAGATGAACAAAGACCAGGTACTGCCAGAGCACAGCTTGCCACTGCTTAGTTGGAACCACTCAGTCTGAAAGTTCACAAAGGGCCTGAGTTTTGTTATTGTTGTTGTTGTTATGTGCCATCGAGTCATCTGCGACTCATAGAGATCCTATGTACAACAGCCCTAAACCCTGCTCTATCCTGTGCCAACCTTATTGTCTCTGAAACACCTACCCCCTTTACCCCAGTAACTAAATCAATCCATGTCATTGAGGGTCTTCCTCTTCTGAACTGTCCCTCCAGCCTACCAAGCATGACGTCCCTCTCCAAGGACTGATCCTACCTTACAACATTTCCAGAGTATGTCAGAAGAAGCTTCAGAAGACTCCTTGCCTCCAAGGAGGAGCCTGGTTTAACCCTCTCCAAGACCAAAAATTCATAAATGTAAATTTAATTATACATTTTGGTGCAAGAATTTGATGGCCATACATTAATATAAAGTTAGCTCATACTGGTTTTAACCACATGTTAAATGCAAGGTAAAGTTAAAGCTTTAGGGTCAAACTTTAATTCAACTTTTAACTTTAGCATTTACCAGCCAAATGATACTGAGAAAATACATATTCTGTCCAGTGGTGCCTACTCCATCACCATCAACCATAAAGTGTGGGAAAGACTGAGAACATATGGTTCTAAACCTAATGTATGCATAGCACAGGATAGAAAGTGGTTGATGATTTCTGTTGTTTATCAGATCCAGTTTGGAATAGCTGAACTGAGGAAATGAGGTGTGTTGTTGGGGGGAGGAGTTGTAATAGCTATCAGAGATCAACTGAGCCAAAATTAGACACCCTCAGCCTTGTCTTCTGTTGTCTTGTGTCATCAAGTCATTTCTAATTTGTGGTGATCCCATATGTTATAAAATAGAACCATTCTATTGGATTGTCTTACTGTAATATCAGGGAAGCTGGTTTTCAGGCCTATTTCTTTTGATGGGGTTTGAACAGCTACTTTATCAGCCAAGCACAAACCATTTACACCACTCAAAAATTCAAAGATTATAAATACCTAATGTGTAGGAAATGGAGGAGGGTGAATATGCAATTTGTAATACAGATATGTACTTCTGGGTGATATTACAACAATAGGAGCATTTGAGTGCAGAGTTTGGGAAAGAGATGGGAAGTCAAGGGAGAGGGCCACTAGAAGACGGGTAGAGAATGGTAAAGTGGTGAAATGGTGCCTCAGGTGGATTTTTCTTTACTTCAGAATATTGCTTCAAATTTATTTGTTTCTGTGATCTAGAACTTAGACTCATTCCATGATATTGCAGACAAGGGCATTCATTATTTATTCAAAACCTAACGGTTTTTGGACTTCTCCTTGGGAGTACAACTAATTTCAAGTTGAAGATTATGATGTTTCCATATTTTATTCTACCACTTATCCAATGCATATTCTCATGAATAGGGATAAAATTTGGCATAAATACCTGAATTTAGATGATATATAAAATTTCATCCTGACACCTAGTAAATTCTTTTCCATTGTTTTACCAATTTTTGTTTTTATTGAAGATATAGTAATGGTTGCTTACATCTAGCGGGAAATTTCTAACAGTTTAAGAATGTGTACTTTAAGCACAATTTCCCCCCCCCCCAAAGATATTGGTCCTAAAAATCACTTTATAGTTCTCTATTGTATTTAGTACACTTTACTAAAAGATACTAGCATAGGGAAATTCTCATTTTTAATACATCAAAAGTTGATTGCTGCATCTTTTCATTTGCATCTAACTCCCCAATAGCACTCCTTTCTCACATGCTATTTCCAAAAATTTCAAACCCACAGAAAAGTTTCAGTAGTGGTGGTGGTGTTGTTATGTGCCGTCAAGTTGCCTGTGACTCATAACAACCCTATGTACAACAGCCCTGAACTCTGCCCTGTCCTGTGCCAATCTCACCATATCCGGCATAGCTACCCCATTACCCCTGTCACTGAATCAATCCATCTCATCGAGGGTCTTCCTCTCCTGCTCTGTCCCTCCACCTTCCCAAGCTTGATGTCCTTCTCCAAGGACTGGTCCCTCTTTGCAACATGTCCAAAGTAGATCAGATGAAGCTTCAGAATCCTTGCCTCCAAGAAGCCGCCCAGTTTCACCTTGTCCAGGACAAACCTGCTTGTTTTCCTAGCAGTCCATGATATATTCAATAATTTTCCCCAGCACCACAGTTCAAAGGCATCAATTTTCTTCTGTCATTCCTAGTCATTGTCCAGCTCTCTGATGCATAGAAAGTGATTGCAAAGACCATGGCATGTATCAGTCACACCTTAGTCTCCAGTCTGACATCCTTGAAGTACAACTGATATAAAAACATCTTTTCATAGATTGATGGTGATAATTTACTGCTTTTTGCTTTCTTTCTTTAGGAAATAGAGATAGTTTTGTTGGAGTTTTCTATTTTTTTAATACAATAGTTAAAGACATCATGATACATTAACCTTGAATACTTCAACACGTATCTAGTATTAGACCAGCGCTAGTGCCATCTTGCAAAAACTGATTCTATACATTTCGTCTCTACTGGATCTCATTGGTTATTTTTAGTCAGCCCTGTTGGCAACATTGACAGGATAGAAGCTGACATTGCTACAATCAAGGCCTCTTTTCTTCTGGAGAGAGCGTTGTTAAACATTTATAAGTTTGCAATTCTATTATATTCCTCACCTACATATAAGAATATCTACCATAACCATCAATATAATTATCACACCAAGAAAACACTAACACAGTGAAATTACTAACACAATGCTAATATGTAATACAGTTTCTAGTCATATTTCTTTCCCAACTGCTGTCAACTTGATTCTGACTTATAATGACCCTCTAGGATAGATGGTATGTCTTCAAGGGAGAAGACTGCTTCATTTTTTTCCCCCCTTCAGAATGGCTAGTGAGTTTGAACCTGCCTTTTTGAACCACCAAGGTAGCGTCACATTTCCCTAGTTGTATCAATAATGTCCCATTGTGATTACATTGCTTTCATGAAAAGAAATTGCTTTCTGTTAGAGAAAGAGTTAGACTCTAATAGACATTTAGGAAGCTTTTAGAGTGTACCATAAGAGTCTGGTAAATGTAGAAACAAGCATAATCACTGGCTTTGGGGGGAAAAATAGGTCATGTAAATAGGACATTTATTTTTGATTAAGGATTTTGGTTGAGGATTAGAGATATTTCCTTATTTAGAGTTTTGATTTTTTTTAATTACTTGGACAAAATAGACTTAAAAGCAAACTGAATATTAATTAAAAGGCATCAATTTTTTAATGATAACAGAATACTGTGAAAATAAATTTTTAATCCCAAAACCTCAGATCACTTCTTTCTGATCTCATTTCCTATTAGTTTTCCAAATTTGTCTTCTTTTTAGCCACGTTGGTCTTTCAGTCCTTTAATTCTGACATGCACATTGATACTGTGGCACTATTGAAATACAAGTCTTATGGTTCTATACTTTGTCATTCTGTTCATTTGTCACCTCTTCAAAGAATTCTCCCCTAATCATGAAAAAAGAATACAACCCTGTGTTCTCTTCTTATTCTGTATCACTCTTTTTCATAGTCCTTATCAATACTTGATATTTTAATTCCCCCCCCCAGTAGGTATAAAAATGTCACTAGGGTAGACATTTAAGTGGCATTTGTTCACTGCTGTGTTTTTCAGGCGTAGGCTGGTCACCGGCATTTAGTGCCTCCTCAATAAGCATTTGTTCTTGAATGTGCTTTCATACATTTTAGAATGTTTGTGGTATAGCATAGCACTTACTTTTTCTGGAAATTATTATTCCTCATTTTACTGTTATTTGTTAGTTTTGCTATCTTCAGAATGAACTCTTTAATGTCAGATTTTGAGAGATTTTGTGGTCTTCAAATGGAGATTTTTTTTTTTTTTTGCCTACCTCACAATGTTATTGGGGGCTCAAATAAGATATACAAATTATATAAAAGATTGTTGTTGTTAGGTGCCATCAGATTGAGTATGACTCAAAGTGATCCTATGAACAACAGATCTGAACCCTGTCCTGTCCCAGACTATCCTCTTCATCTCTGACATACTCAACCACATTACAGCAGGTACTATATCAATCCATCTGGTTGAGGGTCTTCCTCTTTCACCAACCCTCCATCTTTCTAAGCATGGTGTCTCTCTCCAAGGAATAGCATCTCCTAACAACATAACAAAAGTATATGAGGTGAAGCTATCCTCTCTTCCAGGAAGCACTCTGGCTGTTTTTTTCTAAGACATACCTGTTCTTTTGACAGTCTATAGGATATTCAGTACTCTGCAAACAACATAATGTAAAAGCATCAATTCTTTCAATTCTTCTGTTATACTTACTCATTATCCAGCTCTCAGATGTATAAAAATTGTTTGAAAAATCTATGGCCTGAATCAGACACACCTTTATCTTCAAATTTACATCATTGCTCCTCAGTAATTTTGAGAGGACCTTCACAGTGGGCTTTCCCAGTGCAGTGCATCTCCTGACAGCTGGTACCAAAGTTATTGATGAAGATCCCAGAAGATGAAATTGTTGATTACCAATCTTTTCTCCATCCTTTATGATGTTGTTTATCAGTCCAGTACTGAGGACTTCTGTCTCTTGATGTTGAGATGCAGTCCATGCTGAAGGCTGTAGTATGTGGTCTTCTGCAGCCAGCTTTTCAAGTCTCACTCACTTTTGGTAAGCAAGGTTGAATCATCTGCATAATGCAGGTTGTTGATGAGTCTTCCTCCTGTCCTAATGCCACATTCTTCTTCATAAAGCCCAGCTTCTCGAATGATTTCATCACACAGACTGAATAGGTTACAGGGAAAGGATACAATCCTGATTCACATCTTGCCTGATTTTAAACTATCCAGTGTTCCTTTGCTCTGTTCAAACATCAGCTTCTTGGTCTAGATATAGGTTTCAGCAGTTGTACTGAGTTTTAAATGACAAGTATTATTTGGGTAGGTGAAAATGTTCAGAGTGATTTGGGAATAGATGAGAATTTTGACTGTCAAGATAAGGAATGTGAGCCTCATTAATTTTATAATGAGGCACTATTAAGCATCTTACGATGTGTAAAACCCTTTTAAAATACATAATCTGACAGTTTATTTTTGTTATTTGATTTTATTATAAAACATTAAAGACATTATTGAATGAATATTTAATAGTCTTAAAATCCATTTGTTTAGCTCTCTAGAGTACATTGTGAAAGAATACTATTAAAATTATCTGAAACTTGTCTCTACTACTGGCTAGTTCTTTTTCTATCCCGGTTCTTTCTTTGCCACTATTTTTTGCATGTAATATTTGAGATACTGGTGTTCCCTTTTATGTGAATTTTGGGAGTATTAACGTGGTACATAATCTCTTTGCTATTTACATTTACAAAAACCTACTGGAGGTTCATCTTTTGAATCAGTTCTGACACTCTAACAGTGAGAGAGATTGTTTTATAATACCTTAAGTGAGAATAACGAGCAGCACACAACTTTTTTTAAAAGTAGCTATGTAAAAAAAAAAATAAAAAATAAAGTAACTATGTGTTTTAACAAATAATCCACTGATGGCAAGTAGATTCTGACTCATCGCTACCCTAAATGAGAGAATAGAACTGCCCATAGGGCTTCCAAGGCTGTAAATTTTTATGGGAGCTGTCATTATATACTATTGACTCAAAACTGACTCATAGCTGACCGTCTAGAAGGTTTTCAAAGATCGTAAATCACACTAAGAATGAATGCATCTTTCTCCTGAGGAGCAACTGGTGGATTCCAGACCTGAGTGGCTTTGAGTTGACAGCTCAGCTCATTACCATGATGACTGCTTCATCTTTGTCCCAAGGGGTGTTGGTAGGCTTGAACTACTGACCTTTTCACAGCCTAGTGCTTAACCTACTCCTCCGACCAAAGGAGAAAACAGGTTGATAATTGCTGGCAGACCTTCAAAGGCTTTGTGAGAAGTTGAACCCTCAAACCACGAGAGCTATGGCAGTGACAAAGATCCCCATAATATGGACAACCTTTCCTATATGTTTTAAGGAGAGAGTAACATTTATTTCCTCCATCTAAGCTACAAGGAAAAAAGTTCAAGTCTTTTTCTTTTATTTTACTATTTGTTGTTGTTTTTGTTGTTATTAAGTGCAGTCAAGTCATAGATGACTCATAGCAACGTTATGAACAAAAGATGTGAACACTTGTATAACTTTCATCATTTCTCCACCTTATATAGAGTTTCTGGAGCCAAGCTATTTTGAGTTTATTTATATTGTTTTATATTAGAAAACATAATACTAGAAAAAAATATCAGATATCTAGCCTAGTATTTTCATTCCTTTAATAATCTAGGAAGCATCAAAAGAAGATGGAAGGAATACACATAATCACTAAAACAAAGAACCGACATGGAAGCATTTCATCAAGTACCATATGATCAAGAACCAATAGTAAGGGAAAAAGTTCAAGCTGCACTGTAGGCTTTGACAAAATATAAATCCCCAGAAATTCAAGGGATACCAGTTGACATGCTTCCACTAACAGGTGCAGCCCTAAATATGCTATCCGGTCTATGCCAAGAAATCTGGAAGACAGCTATCTGCCAACTGATTGGAAGAGATCCATATTTGTTCCCATTGGCAAAATAGGTGACCCAACAAGAAATACCACACAAAATCTTGCTGAAGATTTTCGAAAAATGCCTGGAACAGTTTGTCAATGAGAACTGCCAGAAGTTGAAGATGAGTTAGAAGAGACTGTGGCACCAGGGATATCATTGCTGATATCAGATGGATCTTGGATGAAAGCAGAAAATTCTAGAATAATGCCTATGTATGCTTCATTGGCTATGCAAAGGCATTTGACTGTGTGTAACATAAAAAATTATGGCTAGCACAGAAGAATGGGAATTCCAGAACACTTAAATGTGCTCATGTAAAAACTATACCTCAACCAAGAAGCTGTTGTACAGACAGAACAAAGGAACTCTGCATGGTTTAAAATCAAGGAAGGTGTGAATCAGAGATGTATCCTTTCTTCATTCTATTCAATCTATATGCACAGCAGATCATTTGAAACCGTGGACTTAATGGAGAAGAATGTGGAATCAAGATCAGGGAAACTCATTGACAACCTTCATTGTGCAGACTACATGAGCTTGCTTGCTAAAATGAGGAGAACTTCTCAGTCTAAGATTCTATCATTCATAACACCTTTCTTAAATGTTGATTTTCAAAGCATGAGTATCCTGTCCAGAAGTTGGACTAAGAAATCTACCTATGCCTTTGAAGATACATATTCAAATCTTAATAATCAGTCCATTGATTGATTACTGGTCCTGGAAACATGCTCCTCTAGTTCAGCATGTAACAATCTTGGCTGTGCTTTTCTTGCAGGTAATATTGCAGAGTTCAGACATCTATCTAACACTCTGAAAGACTAATGATGGAGGATTAAAAAAGAAATCTTCCAATTTCATAGTGCTATAGATGAAATTCCATCTAGCACTAGAAATGGAATAATGTTCATTTAACTTTCCTTAGGAAGTTATATAGAAGAAAAACAAGCATCATGAAGTGGTCATTGAGAGACTGCACTGCAATCCAGAAGGCACATGGTTTGAATCCATCAGCTGCTCCATGGAAGAAAAATGGGCAGTCTTCTCATGTACAATTAAACTGCCTCTGAAAACCTGCTGGAGGGTCAAATATGAGCCAGTTCTGACTTGATGGTACACAACAACAGGACAATAATTGTCGAAGTAATGCAAAAGTAGTTTTAGAAGAAAGTCAAATGATAATCTCTGTCTTTCTCTCATTGCTATCAAATTAGACCCAACTCCTAGCTAACTCTGTAGCTAGTTTTCAGAGGTTGTAAATCGCATAAGAAGAGATTGTCCATCATTCTCCTGCTGAGCAACTGGTGGATTTGAACCGCTTGACTTTGGGTTGGCAGAGCAATTCCTTACCAACTAGGCTACCAGAACTCCCTCAAATGATAGTAAATAGAATCAAATGAAAAACAGTATATGCTGGTATAAAAGACTAATAAACTATTTGTTTTTTAGGTTCTTTTTTAAAATACTATTGTTGTGAATTTGGTAAGATTACAAAACTGATCCATTTTCTATTTAACAATTCATGCAAATTTGGGTGAAAGTTTACAAACTAAATTGAGTTTCTCTTTAAGAACGATCACATTTTGTATTGTGACATTGATGGCGGTTCTCACGATGTACTCATACCACTTACTCCCTATGTTTCTCACTTCCTTTCTACCTTTCTTGACTCTTTCTGCCTTCTGATTTTTATTTTTCGATGAATGCTGCCCTTTTGATATCCAATGGTTATTGTTCTGTGGAGTTTGTATCTCTTTACTCTGGCTCACCTTATAAACTTATCTATTTTGTGACTGAAAGAGAGTAAGTTTAGCCCTGGTGTAAAAGGTGTTTTAGGGCCATAGTCTTGGGGGTTCATCCATGATACTAGGTTACCAAAATTTTGAAAACAAACACTTGAGATAATAGTGATAGTTTGTAGAAGTTAAAAATCTAGAAATACCAGTGCAAATTTACTATTTTAGAAGTATGGATAAAAATAATTAATTCTTTAGTTTCCTTAAATGAAAAACGCATAAGTAATTTGAAACAACCAGGTGACCTCAAGTCTAATTGAATCTGACTGCTAACCAGCTCTTATGTGTGTGTCAGAGGAGAATTGTGCTTCATCAGGTTTTCAAGGGTGCAGTCCTTTCTTAGATGTTTCAGAGTAGATTTGCTGGATTGAATAATTGTATAAATATATCCTATACTTGGACAAGGAGATAGTCATCAGAAGAGAGCAAGGAGACACTGCATGGCTCAAGATCGTGAAGGGTGTACTCCAGGGATATATTCTGTCTCCATACCTTTTCTATCTATATGCAGAACAGGTCATCTGGGAGGTTGGTCTGTATGAGGAGGAATGTGGCATCAAGATTGGAGAAAGATTCCGCAACAACCTGCGTTATGCAGATGACACAACCCTGCTTGCTGAAACTGAGGAGGCTCTGAAGTGCTTGCTGCAGAAGGCCAAGGACTGCAGCCTTCAATGTGGATTGAGGCTCAATATCAAGAAAACAAAGATTCTTACCACTGAGCCCATTGGCAGCATCATGATGGATGTTGAAGAGATTGAGATTGTTAACAGCTTCAGTTTGCTCGGCTCCACAGTCAGCACTCTTGGCATCAGCAGCCAGGAAATTAAAACACTTATTACGATGGGAAAATCTGCTGTCAGAGACCTCTCCAAAGTACTAAGACTAAAGTGCACCTGATCCATGCCATAGTCTTTGCAATTACTTGCTTTGCATCAGAGAGATGGACAATTATGGGATGAGAGAAAAAGAATTGATGCCTTTGAGCTGTGGTGCTGGAGAAGAGTTTTGAATATACCATGGACTGCTAGGAGAACAAATAGGTTTGTCCTAGAGAGGATGAAGCCAGCCTGCTCCTTGGAGGCAAGGATTCTGAGGCTTTGTCTGACATACTTTGGGCATGTTGTAAGGAGGTACCAGTGCTTTGAGAGGGACATCATACTTGGAAGGATGGAGGGATGGAGAAAGAGAGGGAGACCATCAATGAGATGGATTGACACAGTGACTGGGGTAATGAAGGTAGCTGTGTGGGAGACAGTAAAGTTGACACAGGATAGAGCAGCTTTCAGGGCTGTTGTTTCGTTGCTATGAGTCACATGCTACTTGATGGCACCTAACTACAACAAAATTACATTGAAAATGGAGAGGTTTATAGGTTGACTATAATATTTGTTTAAGGAACAGACAATCCTGTGAGTTGTGGTCTGAAAAACAATGTATTTGAATTTTGTAAAGTAACTAGAATAATAAAATAAAATAACAAACAACCTATACCTAGACCTGGAAGCTGTTTTACGAACAGAGCAAGGGAACACTACATAGTTCAAAATCAAGGAATGAGTGCATCAGGAATATATCCTTTCTCTATGCAAGGTATCTCCATACCTTTTCAACCTGTATGCAGAACAGATTATCCGGGAGGCTGGGCTCTATGAGGAGAAATATGGGGTCAAAATTGGTGGAAGATCTATCAACTATCTGCGATATGCAGATGACACAACCCTGCTTGTTGAAACTGAGGAGGACCTGAAGCGCTTACTGCAGAGGGTCAAGGACTGCAGCCTTCAATATGGATTGAGGCTCAATGTCAAGAAGACAAAGATTCTCACCACTGGACCAATTGGCAGCATCAGGATGGATGGTGAAGAGATTGAGATTGTTAACAACTTTAGTCTGCTTGGCTCCGCGGTCAACACTCTTGGCACCAGTAGCCAGGAAGTAAAAAAACATATTGCGATGGGAAAGTCTGCTGTTAGGGACCTCTCCAGGGTACTGAAGAGCAATGGTATCACCCTGGAGACTAAGGTGTGTCTGATACAGGTTATGGTCTTTGTAATCACTTGTTATGCATCAGAGAGCTGGACAATGACTAGGGAGGACAGAAGGAGAATTGATGCCTTTAAGCTGTGGTGCTGCATAAGAGTATTGAATGTACCATGGACTGCCAAGAAAACAAGCAGATTCATCCTAGAGAGGGTTAAACCAGGCTGCTTCTTGGAGGCAAGGATTCTGGGGCTTCATCTGACATACTTTGGACATGTTGTAAGGAGGGAGAGGGACATGATGCTTGAGAGGGTGGAGGGACGGCACAAGAGGGGAAGACCCTCTATGAGGTGAATTGATTAATTTACTGGGGTAATCGGGATGGGAGTGTCAGAGGCAGTGTGATTGGCACAGGATAGAGCAGGGTTTAGGGCTGTTGTACATAGGGTTGCTATGAGTCGCAAGCGACAAGACGGCACATAACAACAACTAAACTAATTTAGGGAGACTGGTGGCCTAGTGGCAAGAAGCTGCACTGCAATCTCAAAGGCACAAGGTTTGAATCCAGCAGCTGCTCTGCAGGAGAAGGATGGGCAATCTCCTCCCGTGTGATTAACTGCCTCTGAAAACCCGCTGGAGGGTCAACTATGGTTCTGACTCAGTGGTACTCAATAACAATAACAAATTCATTTATGACACATTAATCTTACAGATTAAAATCCATAAAGAGAGTTAAGAAATAGATTCTAGCACTAGAAAGAACTAGTCAGATTCTGGTTCTGTCACTTGCTCTGTGTCAGCTTGGTCATATTACCTAATTTCCAAATTCTAGTCTCCTCATTTATTAAAATTTAGTTAATGGTTATGTCCATGCTCAGGGACTTGTTGTGAATATTAATTATGTGGCCTGAATAAAGTGGTAGTGTCACTATCTAGTAATCAGTACCTAGTATGCACATAGCAAAAGGCAATTTTGGTTGCTCTCTCCAAAGTTTGTCAATTTAGGGAACTAGTATAATCAGTGATGCCACTGATAATAAATGAAAAATCTTATTCAGAGGAAAATCAATTCTGTTTTATAGATGATAGCATTTGAATCACCATAAATAACCACAACAAGTTTGTCTTTTGCAAACAGGTGTTTATAAAATAGTTTTAAATTAGCCAAATTAAAAAATGTTGTCATTAAATGTTCAGGTGAGACTTAATGACCGAACAAAGAGAAATAAACTTTATTCCTTTCTCTGTAACTCTTTTACTGTAACAGAACTCCACTAACATTCTCTAAAAATCTGTATTTTTATGACTTATAACATATTTAGGACTAGTAATATCTATAAGTGAAAGATGGAAGAAACACAAGACTGGAACTAAAGTTGAGTAGTTGTTAGGTGCCATCAAGTTGACAGCAAACAGCATATGTGAACCTTGCCCTATCCTGTGCCATCCTCTTATCTCTGATATACTTGAGCCTGTTCTTTTAATTGGGTCAGCTTGTCCTTAGAGGCAAGGATTTTGAAACTCTGTCTAACACACTTTGGGTGTGTTGCCAGGAGGGACCAGTCCTTGGAGAACAACGTCATGCTTGAAAGGGTGGAGGGACAGTGCAAGAGAGGAAGAAAGACCCTGGATGAGACAGATTGATGACGTGACTTATGGCAATGGGGTCAGGTGTGTCAAGCATGGTGAGGTTGGCTCAGGATAGGGCAAGGTTCAGAGCCATTGTTCATAGGGTTGCCACGAATCACCGTCAACTCGATAACACATAACAACAGCTACTTTCATTTCTGTGCTTCAGTTTCTTCATCTATAAAATCTTATTTTACAAAGTTGTGATTGTCTAAGGAGAAAATGTGGGAGACATTATTTCCCTAGAAATATTTTAGTAAAGCATTATTTCTGTCAGAAGAAATAATTTATGATTCATTTTTTCTTTTTAAGGCTGAAGTGTAGTATTTTTTGTAATACAGTAGGAGACTGACAAAATTCTGAATGTGTCTTTAAAGAAATGTGGGTGTGGGTAAAGGAGAATCAGTGTGTATATTGGCACACACTTTATATTCTAAGACTTTGATAGACTATTTAAAATTAATTCCTATAATTTATCATGATACTTATTTAATCTACTCACATGTGTACAAAATATTACTAGGCAAAATGTTTGTCCAGTAGCTCAGATTATAAATAAACTCTATCTAGCTTGTTCTAAACAATGTAGTATGAATGATGCCAAAAAGCAGGCCAGAACTAGAACATTTTCTTCTCTCCAAGATCTTAGACTTTGTAAACAAGGATCTACTCCTGGAACTCCTATGGGTCATCATAACCCAAAACCTACTGAAAGATGAGAACCTAAATTAAGTCTTTTTAGGGTCTTTTTGTTTTAAGAAGTACAGAATATTTTTGGATTGCAGTTTAGGTACTTGGCTTATTTATATTATGTCATAATGATTACGCATCACTGAGTAATTATTTCAGTAATAATGTACTAGGATTCATCTCTGTGAACAGAAATTAATATAATTTATTATGCCCTTGTTTATCCTAGTGTGGACCTAATAGCTAAGCATTTCATAATGTGTAAAAACACAAATGTCTTTATACAACTGTTGAAAGTGTTAAATTTTAGATATTTAGTCTTCCTTGAGAACGAGTTAAGTCATACCAAACCATTAAATATGTTATTAAACGTGACATTAAGAAAGCTTACCATAGAAGTAGTCAAGTGGATTTCCATTTCATCCCCATTGTAACACCACTCTTGTATTGTCTGTAATTTGTTCAAGTGAGGAGGTGTGTTTTGACACATTTATCTTTATTAACATTCTTTGGAACTGATAACTGCAAAGAAACAGAGACAAATTATTTGAGGGAAGTGTATTATGCTAGGTAGCAGAGAGAAATTATTATTTCCATTTTAAGATTAAGAGATAGTCTCTGTTGTAAGTAATTTGAAACTCTGGACTCTTTTGCTTAGATTTTCTTCATTTTATTTTGCTGCTTTAAGAGATCTTTGCAATTGTTAGATTGGATTTGGGGTAAACATATTTATACTGCTGTATATCTGGACATTTTCATGGCCCAGAAGACCACACGGGATGCTGCTCTTCCATTTGTGCAGCATGTTACTATCTTCACAATTGTTCTCTTTTGTCTTCACAATAGACTAGCAATGCAGGTAAAGAGAAATTTTTTTTACTCACTGCCATCGATTTGATTAGAACACTTAATGGTCCTCCGTCAGGTTTCCAAGGCTGTAAATCTTAATGGGAACAGACTGCTCCTCTTTCTTTCTTGTAACCATTGATGGATTGTAACTGCCAGAGACATTAATCCTTAAGGTTATACCCAGACTCACTGTGGGCTCTGCCACCAGAGCTTCCTAACACCCGACACAGAAAGCAGACATTTTTGATACATTATCAAGGTTATGAAGCTGGGTAGAGGTAGAACTTGTGCCAGAATTCAGATCTATGTTGTCTGACTCTGTTCCTTTTCTGCTTTCTTTCATTTTTTCTGGATTAAGTATGTGATCTGTGGTAATGCAATTGTGAAGTTTCACAGATCCAATCTTTTATTGTTTTCATGATCATAAATGACTATTGCCTGGCTCCCTGTTGAGCAGGTGTGAAAAACTTCATGGGTGAGAGGGAGCAGCGGAGCCTGACCTCCACTAACTTCACAAGGATGAAGAATCCTCATCAACAAAACTGTCAACAGCACACAGCTGACTCCAGTGAGATCAGACAAGCCCCTATATGCTCTGGACTCCCGACCCTTTAAATCTTTTCTAACACAAATATCCCTCCCATGACTCTGTTGTCCCTCCCATGGCTATGCTTCTCTACTGAAGTCAGTAATCTTGTTTCAGCCACACAGAGTTTATAGACAGTACTCATAAATAGGGGTTTATTCAGGAAGTATCAGATTATGATTTAAGATCACTAACATTGAGGATTCTTCAATCAAATGTCTGTAATTCTCAGCAGTGCTAAAAGGCAGGCATCTGTCTTTCTCTCTTTAGCCTTCCATCTACCCTGCTTGTACAAGTGTTACAAAGATCTTTTAGTTCTGCCAGTTTTATGTTTGGAGACATCTTCCTCCCATAATCTGCCAAGACTCAAGGAGCTCAGCTCTGGCTCTGTAGGTCAGCAGACTTAGATCACCTAGCAAGTGCCTGAGAAGGCATCCACTTTGCCAGCGAGCACTCAGCCTTCTCATTCTGTGGGATAGGAGCCCACCGCTCTGTCTCACATCAGTCAGTCTCTGGTTTCTGCCACCTGCCACTGCTCGTGCCATCTTGTACCATGTTTCTGATTCACTCAGGTATCTGTGATCCAAGGACACTCTGCACTCTCTGGCTTTTATTTCTTGACAGTAGTGAGATTCCCATTTTCTACCTCTGTAATACTTATTTTAAAGCCTGGCAGATGGCAATATCCGTCTTGACATTAGCATGCTACTACAGTATCTGCATGACTCTGGCTTAATGGGCCATAATTTCCAATTTATGGTGACAGAAATGAGACCAGAGATCAAATAACAGAATTTTGTACAATCAATTATTTAATGATTGTAAATCCCTAAATACCGTTTTAAAAAACATAAACAGTGACTATTCATAAAGTTCTCATCTGATAGTACTCGTAGGAATCAGACTGACTTTTTCTGTGGAAAGAGTCGAAGAAGCAGCTCAGTATCAGTAAGGCCAGGGCTGACTATGGAACAGATAATGAATTACTCATATGCAAGTTCAAATTGAAGCTGGAGGAAATAAAAACAAGGCTTCTTGTTTGTTGTTAGGTGCATCTAGTTGAGTATGACCCATAGTGACCTTAGGAACAACAGATCCGAACCTTGTCCTATCTGCCATCCTCACACTTCCTGACACATTAGAGCCCATTGTGTTGACCCAGTCACTGTGTCCTTCCATCTGGTTTGAGGGTCCTCCTCTTCTTCACTGACCCTCTATTTTTCCCAGCACCATGTCCCTCTTCAGAAAACAAACAGAACTAGGAAGCAGTATTGGCCATTCACTTTTGAAATAACAGGCCTCTGAAAACCCTATGAACATTAGAGGAAAACAATTCTATGAGAACCAAAATATGGCCTTACATTTATTCCACCTTAATTTAAAAACTTTCTCCAGGTTAGATTTGATGCATTGAACACCAATGATTAAAGATCAGATGAGTTGTGGGATGACATCAAGGACATTAAACATGAAGAAGCAAAAGGTTATTAAAAAAGATGGGGTGAGGAGGGAAGAAATGACCAAAATGGATGCCTGAAAAAAATTCTGAAATTTGTGTTTCAATGGAGTGAAGCTAAAACAAAGGGAAGACGTGATGAAGTAAGACAGCTGAATAGCGAGATTGCAAAGGTCAGCTCAAGAAGACAAAGTAAGTTCTTATAATGAATTGTGAAAAGAGCTGGAGTTAGAGAATCAAAAAGGAAGAAAAAAACATATTAACATTTCCTTTGTTTTCATGTTTTATTTTAATGAAGGCTTATAGAGATTTGGGGTTTTCATTCATTCATTGCTGCACATTTTCCTTCCTCCCTTTGCTTAGCATTTCTTAAACTGAAATTCTATGCACAAAATATAGATACAGAAACCATCCAAAGAATACAGAGTGTTCTATTCTACAAATTTCTTTTTTTTAAAAAAGCAACACTGGTTGCCATTGAACCATTTCAAGAAGGAAAATATTGTCAACAGTCAGTGGCATTGAATGAAGAAGTCCATGCTGCACTGGGGACAATGGCAAAAAGATGACTCCAGAAATTGATGAAATGCCAATTGAAGTGTTTCAGCTAACAGATTCAGCCCTAGACATGCTTACTAGTCTTTGCCAAGAAATTTAGAAGACAGGTATCTGGCCAATCAGCTGGAGAGAACCTTATTTGTTCCCATTTAAAAAAAAAGAGAGAGATGATCCAAGAGTGGAAATTACTAACTCAAATCATTAATATCACATGCAAGTAAAATTGTGCTGAAGATTATTAAAAATCAGTTAGAACAGCGTATTGGCAAGGAACTGCCAGAAATCCAAGCTGAATTAAAAAAAGGCTGTGGCATAAAGATATTCTGATTTCAGATGGATCTTTGGCTGTAATCTGAGAATACCAGAAAGATGTTAACTTGTGTTTTATTGACCATGAAAAGGCACTTGATAGCGTGAATCATAACAAATTATTACTAACATTGAGAAGAATGGAAATCCCAGAACATTTAATTATACTATGCAGGAAAAGGATGGGCAATCTCCTTTTGTAACTGCAACTAAAAACCCACCAGAGCATCAGCTATGGGTCGGTTCAGACTCTACAGTATACAACAACATGCAAAACCTATACATAGACCAAGAAACAGTTGTCCAAAGAAAACAAGGGAACACAGCATGGTTTAAAAGTGTGCATCAGGTTTATATCTTTTCTTCATATCTATTCTATCTATATGCTGAGCAAATCATTTGAAAAGCTGGACTATGTGAAAAGAATGAGGCTTCAGTATCAGAGGACTCCATCAACACCCTGCATTATGCAGATGACACAACATTGCTTGCAAAAGGTGAAGAAGACTTGAAGCACTTACTGCCGAAAATCAAAGACTACAGCCTGTGATTTGGATTACATCTCAATATCAAGAAAACAAAATCCTTAAGCACTGGGCTAATAGACAACATCATGATAGATGGAGAAAAAGTTTGTAGTTGTTAATGATTTCATTTTACATGGATCCACAATCAACGCCCATGATTGTAGCAGTCAAAGGATCAATAGAAGTTTTGCAGTGGGAAAAATCTGCTGTCAGGGACCTCTTGAAATTTGCTAAAGAGCAAGGATGTTAATTTAAAGACTAAGGTAGTCCTATCTCAAGTTACGGTATTTTCATTTGCTTTATTTGCGTGTGAAATTTGGACAGTGAATAAGAAATACTGCAGAAGAATTGATCAGCTCACAGACTGCCTGAAAAACAAACAAATCTGTCTTGGAAGTAGTGCAATGAGGGTAGGATGCTCCTTCAAAACAAGGATGGTGAGGTTTCACCTTACATACTTGGGCATGTTGTCAGGAGTCACCAGTCCTTGGGAAAAGATATGATGCCGGGAAAAATAGAAGAAAAGAGAGAGAGAGGTATACCCTCAATGAAATACATTGACATAGAAACTGCAACAGTGAACTTGAATATGGCAGAGAACATGAAGATGGTGCAGAATAGGGCAAGGTTCCAATCTGTTGTTGATAGTGTCACTGTGAGTGGTGGCTGATTCATTGGCACCTGACAACAACAACCCTAATGGGTTCCATGTAGCTCATTTCCATTATTAGCAAGCTGTCTTATTCCATTGGTGGGCCACAGATACCTCACATTTGCATCTACTCAGCTGCATGGTGAAAATTACAGATGCCATGGCTTAGAATAGCCATATGAATAATTCACCTAATCTCAACAGCCAAGTCCTCCTTTTCTGTATGTTAAGTATTAAATTGTAGGATGCACCACTCACCAAAATGGTGTGTATTTCTGGCAGTTCAAATCCACCAACAATTCTAGCAGAGAAAGATAAGCAGTTGATTCTGTAATGATTTACAGTTTTAGAAACCCAATGGAGGCTGAGTCAGAAATGACTTGACAATAGTGAGTTGAGTTTCAAGTAGTACTTTAGTTTTTAATAATAATGGAGATGTAATACAAGTCAGTGAAGGAGTTATGAATGGTTTGTTTTTTTAAAATAAAATTTTATTTTTATTGTGATTTTAATGAATGTTTACAGAGAAGTTAGATTTTCATTCATTCATTGTGCACATTTTACCCCTTATCACTCCCTTTCTCCTCCCCTGTTCCCTTTTTTTTTTAGTTATCATTCATTGTTGTACAATTGCCTACCTCCCCCTACCCCAGTCCTCTTTGCAGTGATGTACCTCTTATTCTGGGTTGTTTTCATATGGATAATGCCTAATCATGTATTCCTTTTAGACCTTTCTTTCATCTGTTCCAATGCAATGGTCATTATCTATCCATTCTATCCTATTCTCCTCCCAACCCCACCATGTCAGACCTGCATTATAACAGTGGCGCTGTACAGTGTTTGTCCTTTTGTGAATGAGATATTTCACTTAGCATGATGTGCTCCAGGATCCCCCATGTTGTGTAAATGAATGTTTGTTTGAGATTTTTGCTTTTAATTTTGTCCTTTAATACTGCCATAAGGAAATACATGTAAGAAAAGAATTCTTATGGGAATGATAATTCTGTTTAAGAGCACCCATTTTCAATTTAGAAAAACCTAAATTTCAATGTTCGGTCTACATATTTGGTTCTGTGGGACTTTGGACATGTAAAAAGCCATTTTACTCATTTGAGACAATAAAGATGATTGAAGATTAGAGGAGATTGATAGGTAAAGAGATTGGTACTATGTCTAGCCCATGAATCTGTATACGTCAGATCTATTTTGAAGAGTTCTTTTCTGCTAACAATATTTCTTTTTTCCACATAATCGTATAAAATACATCACTGTCAATAGATAAATCTTACTTCTTTGTGCTGATCAAAAGTATAAAGTTTCCACTTAGTACCTAGTTTGCTTTTTTGTTTTTATTATAAACTCTTATAGATGATCTGCTTTACAATTTATGTCTGTACATTGGAATGTGTCCTCAAGTCAGAGCTGACTCATAGCTGACCTGACAACAATAACCCTAATGTGTTCCATGTAACTCATTTCCATGTTTTCAGAGGCAAAGAAATTCCCCATCTTTCTTCCAAGGAGTAGCTGGTGTATGCAAACTGTTTACCTTTGGGTTGGTAGTGCAACTCCTTAAAGTAGGCAACCAGAGTTCCCTGTACTTTAGCATACATAAGTGCTTTCTGGTTTTTGACTGTTCTTTTGCAATAGCACTCTTACGATCTTGCTTGCTGGGATGTTGAAGGAAAAATGTTGGATATACTTGAATGGAAATTGAGGTTTGGGAGTTCTGTGTATAATCTTATGTCATTCAGATTTTTAAAAATTTATTATTAATTTCAGTAAAAATTTACAGAGACTTTGGATTTCCGTTCATTCACTGTTGCAGTTTTCTCCCCCTCTTGGAAAAAGTAAAAGAAAAATTATTTCATTGTTTTACAAACCCTCCCCCAGGTCCACTCTACCATGTAGCCTTCGCTCTAGACTCCTGTCATGACAAAAATACCTAATTATATATCCCTCTTAAACAGTTTTCTCCCTCATCTGTTTTAATGCAGTATACATTATACAACCCATCTTTCTCAGTCTCTCCCCAACCCCAAGGTCAGTCCTGTTTTACAACAGGGGCACCATGCACTATTTGTCCTTTTGTGACTGAGATACTTTACTCAGTATAATGTCCTCCAGGGTCACCCATTTTGAATAATATTGCATGAGTTCCTTGTTTTTCAATGCAACGTAGTATATTCCGTTGTGTGAATATACCACAGCTTCTCTATCCATTAGTTTGTTGATGGGCACTTGGGTTGTTTCCAACTCCTTGCTATTGTGAAAAAAGCAGCAATAAACATGGGTGTGCATATATCTGCTTGGGTGGCAGTAATGGTCTCTTTGGGGTATATTCCCAGTAGTGGAATTGCTGGGTCAAATGGTATCTCTATTTGCAACTTTT
Organism: Elephantulus edwardii; assembly: GCF_000299155.1. Lineage (NCBI taxonomy): Eukaryota > Metazoa > Chordata > Mammalia > Macroscelidea > Macroscelididae > Elephantulus > Elephantulus edwardii. The sequence goes on along the minus strand of NW_006399975.1, from coordinate 860,133 downwards.
TGAGAAAGAGTCATACCGCCTTCCACAGTGGTTGCACCATTTTACACTCCCACCAACAGTGAAGAAGGTTTCCAGTTTCTCCACAACCTCTCTAGCATTTGTTGCTTGCTGTTCTGTTAAATTTTGCTATTCTGACTGGGGTGAGATGATATCTCATAGTTGTGTTAAGTCATTCAGATTTTTATATTATGTTGTTTTTATGTTCCATTGAGTCGCTTACGACTCGTGGCAACCCTTTGTACTACGGCTCTGAATCCTGCTCTATCCTGTGCCAACCTCAGCGTCTCTAACACACCTACCCCCATTACCCCACTGAATCAATCTTCCTCTCTTGTGCTGTCCTTCCACTCTCCCAAGAATGATGTCCCTCCAAAAAAACTCATCCCTCCTTCCAACATGCCCAAAGTATGTCAGATGGAGCTTCAGAATCCTTACCTCCAAGGAGCAGGCTGTTTTCACCCTCCCTAGGACAAACCTGTTTGTTTTCCTAGCCATCCATGGTATAGTCAATACTCTTCTCCAGCACCACAGCTCAAAGGCATCAATTCTCTTCTATTATCCCTAGTTATTATCTAGCTTTCTGTTGCATAGCAAGTAATTTTGAAGACTATGGCCTGGATCAGATGCACCTTAGTCTCCAGACTGACATCATTACTCGTCAGTACTCTGGAGCGGTCCCTGACAACAGACTTTCCCAGTGCAATTCATCTTTTGATTTCCTGGTGTCTGGTATCAAGAGTGTTGATTGTGGAGCCAAGCTAACTGAAGCTGTTACCATCTAGCATAAACTTTTATAATTTATAAGGTACTTAACAAGCCATTTGTACTCTGTCAAAGCTTTATGTACCAAGATGATCAACCTAGATTGCCCGTCTTAATTTTTTATGGATTATTGTTTTGTACCATAGAGTTGGAACCAGTTTATATCTCACCCTCCAGCAGGTATTCAGGGGCTATGAATCACATAGGAGGAGATTTCCATCTTTCTCCCTCATAGTTTATGGATTAAGTAAACAAAAACATACTGGGGGCCATAGACAAGTATTGAAACAGGAAATCTGCCCCAGAGGAAGAAAACTCTTAAGTGGAGAATTATCAAAGGAAGAGTGAATGGGAAAGAATTCTAAGCAAGGGAGGAATGGCTTTTGCAGACTTTGAGTTTGAAGAATCAGTAACCAAAAGGCCAGTCTGATGTGGATATCTAGAAGTTAATTCCACTTACAGTTAATGAAACTTAAATTAAGAACAGCTAAGTAAGAAATACCATTTGACCCAGCATTTTCACTACTGGGAATATACCATAAAGAAACCAGAGCCGTGACTCAGACAGCTATATGCACACCCATGTTTATTGATGTGTTGTTCACAATAGCAAAGAGATGGAAGCAATCCAGGTGCATACCAACAAACTAATGGGTAGGAAAACTATGGTACATGCACATGATGGAGTATTACACACCATTACAATACAGTGAACTCAAAACATTACACAACATAGAGGACATTATCTCAGTCACAAAAGGACAAATACTGCAAAACACCATTGTTATAAAACAGTACAAACATGGGGAGACTGTTGGGGAGAGAATAGGAAAAGAGTGGATAGATATGTACACTGTAATAGAACAGGTGAGGGGAAGAAGGAGGGAAGGAAGGGAAGAAAATGTGCAAAAATTATTAAAAAAAATACACTTTAGGTATCATTTCCAATTTTTTTTTAAAAAAGAAAGAACAACTAAGTAATTTGCATGAACTGCATCATTATTAATGGACGCTTTTTAAACAGAGCACAACCTGACTCTAAAATGTTTGCTCCCCTTGCTATGCCGTTCTTTCTGAGTCACCTACTTACCGTCTTATTGTTTAAAAATGTTTCCCTTAAAAAAAATGTTTCCCTTCTTATCATTGCCCCCAGCTCCTTCTCTGACTAATTGTACAGCTAGTGGTCAGATTCTTTACTTACATGAAAGAACTATTCATCTTTAACTTTTCATGTTACATATAGTTTTTAAACATCATAGTTACTACCTCAATTAATCCCTAATCCATTAACTTTCAAATGTACTGAGGAAGATACTGAAACTGCTGTTCATAAACTCACATTTAAAAATACCCTTTTGGTGTTCATTAACTTTCTAATAAATCGTATAAAAAGCAACTTAAATCTGTCCCAATGAACTGCTTTTCCTATCTGATTTATCTGCTGTGGTGGCAGCATTGATAAGTGGCTGGTGGTGAGGCACTTTATTTAGCCTTGCCAGCATTTCTGTCAGTCTCCACCCTTTACCCCCAAGACACTCAGATAAACAGATTTGATTAATAAACATACTTCTGTTGTAACTGTAGCCTTAGACTCTGCAAGAGTCTGCAAGAGTATAGATATCCTAGATAATAATTTTATTAGAAGAGTATAGATATCACTGATAAACATTCTCTTGGAAGAAAGAAATTAAAAAGGGCTCGATTGCTTTAAAAGTTTGAAAACTTTCTGTATAATATTCAAGGAAAGTAAATTGTGAAATAAAGGCTTTTTTATGCCCCAAATAACTTTTTAAGTTGCAAAAAGATCATGTGATTACTGATGTTATTATTAAAACTTATGGAAATAGTGTGAACTATGATATTAAACCCAGTATTTGAAATCTGGGGGGAGAGGGGAGTCTCCTGTACTTTCCTATTCCCAGGTAATTTTTTTACAAAATTAATTTATGTCCTTGTTTGTCTCTTACATAAGAGACTGAGTTCAGTGCAAATACCTAGTAAACCCCTTCATGTCAGAATTTACTAACTAAAACATTCTCTTTTCGATCTTTTAATCATTATTGATTTTCTTACCCACTTAAATGACACTTCATAAATTCATTGGGGAACTACTGGTCTTACCCGGTTTTAAATATGTAACTGATTATGCTTATTTAGGAAATTGTGAAGTTGGTTGGAAAGTAACTCAGTTTTCAGCATGTGGATCATATAATAGTTTATTCTAATTGTTGTACAATTTCTATTTACATCTTTTCCAAAGATTTCACTTGGCTGAACCTGATTGTCTTGGAAAGTGAAGTAACAAATTAACTTCCTTCACCACCCTTCTTTGTCCTCAGTTGTTTTGTTTTGTTAACACCAACTGAAATAAATTTTGACTTTTTAATTTCTCCCCTTTTGAGAAGAGAGCAGGTAGAGACATAGAATTAGAGGCTCATACTAGAATACTTTGCCATTCTACTTTCCCTTCAAGTGGTCTAAACACAGCTGAGTTCGTAAGAGGAGCAAAGAAAACATGACAGTGCTGCCAAGTAGACAGGAAGCTGTAGTGGACCTAGTGAGCTTGGAGGCTGAGCACACCCTCTATCCAATCAGCTGTGAGCGCTGTTGCTATGTGCACTCTTACTCTGCTGCCTTTGTGAAAAACCTTACAGAGGGAAGCAGAATAAGCACCCAACGCTGAACATTTGTTTTAACCACTGCAGACATCTGGATCCCTCAGTTCCTAACAGTATAGCTATTGACAACCAGAAGGCAACTTCTTTTATGCAAGGATTCCAGTATGGTTTTCAGTGGAAACAATGGGCTTCACAGAGAAGGTGTGTAACAAAGTGTTTTTAACGGCTTTATTTTGAAGCTTTCAGTTTTGTCTAGCTGTTTACCAGTTTTGGTGTTTGTTTCCCTTTGATTTTTAATAAATAGGTCTAGAAAAGGGGTCAGATTTCTTAAAATATTGAACTTAGGGAATTTTCTTTAGCTTCATATAGCCTGTTTTCTTTGAATAGCATTGCTTAAAAAGATTGTTAAAATGCTGATCTGAACAATGAGTAGGAAGAAAAGAAACCAAAATACAATGTGCTCATTTTAATAAGGGAAAAAATGGGATTAGAAATGAGAATACTGGGAAAAGAGAGGGGGTTAGCCAGAAGCATTACCTGTATTTGGGAATGGGTTTATTTATTTTAAAAACAGTTATTAAGGAAAATATGCTTAAAATAAGTTATGTATTTTTAACTGAAATTGTTTCTGAATTTGACAGTGATTGTCAGAATTCAGCTTATTCAAATTTTTGACATTTTTAAGGAATTGAGGTACTGTCCTTTTAATGAAGCTTTTCTGAAGATGCTGCCCTGAATTGTATAATCTCTTAATTATTTGATACATTTGCTAGCTTTGTGCAGTTCACATAAGGGATAATAATGTAATCTGAGAGAAAATTCAGCGTCGTGGTCTGTTAATACCTGTATAAGGGGCTTTGGAGATCATATACTATAAAAGCTTAAGATAGTGTTTTAAAAACAAAATAGGTTTCCCAGGTGTCACAGTTTCATATATGGCTTAATACTGCAAATATAGTAAAATTTTAACAATTTCAGCTTCACTATTCTAATATGTATAGCATATAGGCTACCGTTTGTTTTTTATGGTATCTGGAAGAACCGGTTTGTCCAATGGATTACAGGAAAGTTTTAACTATTTTAGATAAATCTATTTTTTACATACCCTCTAAAACTGTGAAATTATGGGAGTTGACTACATAGTTGCTTTAGCTTATAATTCTTTTAAATTCATTAGAGTACAGAAGTAGTTAGCATATTGCCCATTTTATGAGCAATACACACTGAGCTTATAATCTATTTCTTTTTTGCTTAGTTTCATATAATTTGTAGTGCTGCTTTTACCTTCAGTGATTTATGTCTGATTAGTCAAATTGCTATATATAGTATAAACTCCAAGTTAATATTTGAGCTGTATTTGTTATCTCTACAAGTTATATATTCTTAATAAAACTGGCTTTATTCTGGTTACCTTTAAGATGCTCCTGTCCCTTGAAAGGCTTAGCAGTCAGTGTTAGCATTATTTGGTTAAGTGAAGAGAGATAACAATTTGACTTAAAGAGAAATAAAAGTATGTTATGCTTTTTGTGCCTTTTACTGATAATTTTTAGGAGACACATAGAATGTTTGTATTAAGTTTAAAAAACTTAAAGTAGTAGGTGCAAATTTATAAAATAAATTATCCTTAAACATTAAGAAAATGTTCCGCATGTGCCTATAAGTTTAAAAGACTCCATCCCTTAGGTTTCCTAGTTTGTACAAGCCAAAATTTTAACTTTATAGAAGTCACCATTAAAATTATAACAAAGTAAAAATACTCTTTGCATTGATAAAAAAAAAAGATTAATTTCTAGAAGAGGAGACAGGGAGAAGAAGTACAAAATCCAAACTTTTATTCCATTTGATTCACTATCCCTCTCCGTTTTGTTTATTGTTTTAAAAAATTAGCAGAATTTTAAAAGCAGGCTGGTTTCATTCATATGCTGCAGAAGATGGAAGAACATGAAATGGATAAGAAAGTTGATCTACTGCTATATTAACAAAGGCTTTGCTATTGTTTTGTAGGAGAAATATTCTTGATAGGATATTGAGTGTTATTCCTGGAGATAGAAACTAAAGATGGTTTATATATCTGGAGTATCTGAAAGTTCCTATTCATTGTCGAGATCTCAGGTTGTTAACTGATAATCTATAATACTGTCAAATACAGTAGCACTGCTAACCAGTTTCAACTCTGAATTATTTCTTCAATAGAACTCCTTTAAAAAAGAAAACATTACCACTGAGCCAATTTTGAAACTGCCTCAAAAGGGTTTCCAAGAAAGTATGTCTTTATAGAACCAGATTCCCACTTCTTTCTTCTGCAAAGTGGGTTCGAACAACTGACCTTTAATAGGCAACCAAATGCTTAATCACAGCACCACCAAGGGTCCTTAAGAATTCTTATGCTATCTTGAAATTGACTTTTTAAAAATGCAGGCGAGCTCTGGTGGCCTAGTGGCAGGAAACTGCACTGCAATCCCAGAGGTGCGCGGTTCAAATCCACCAGATGCTCTGCTGAAGAAGGTGGAACGATCACCTCCTGTACCAGTCAGATCCGATTTGACGGTACACACATTTTAAAAAAAAATGCAAGTATATCTCAGTTAGTGTCCATGATACAGTCTGTGATAGGATGGTAAGTGATTTGGGCATTGTGTGAACACTGCATTAATGGATTATGAGAACCTGCTTCTATTTATCCCCATCACTACTGTTACTTTTAGAAAAGCCTATGGAGGCTGGAGAAATGGGCCGCAGCAGCTGAGAATATGACATGAGCATAGAGTGAGAGGATGTAAACAGAGAGGGAGCAGAACATGCCCACTGTTAAGCCTTCCTGAGCAGTAGAGCAACTCGCATCTCGTCACACTTGATCCTGCTGTGCACCAGCCCAGTGGAAAAGGCCCTAGAGCTTATGTCCAGAGCCATGTCCTCTGCCTTACCTGTCTGCAGCTTACCTTTGGTCCAGTGCTGTGCAAAACTGGGCTTGGGTCTTTAAAGTGATTAAACCAGCCAGTCAAGTTGGTTCTGACTCATAGTGACCATCCATCATGTTTTTGAGTCTGTACATTTTTATAAAAGGGTCTCTTCCCTTCTTTCCCCGCAGTTGGTTGTTTCAAACTGCCTACCTTTTGGTTAGCAACCTGATAGCCATATGCCACCAAAGCTCTTTCTGCTCATTCACTGCCTTCAATTTGAAACTTACTTATAGCTGACCCTCCAGCAGATTTTTAGAAGCTATAAATCACATGGAAGGAGATTGCCTTCTTTCTCTAGACGTTGTTGTTAGGTGCTGTAACATTGGAATTGACTCCTAGCCGGCCCTCTAGTGGGTTTTCAGAAGCAGTAAATTGCATGTGAGGAGATATCCCAGGGTGAATTTGAACTGCAGCAAATGCCTTTAGGTTGATAGTGTAGACCCTTACCACTAAGCTACTGGAGCGCCTTTCTCCAGCCATGAGGGGGACAATAATAAACAAAAGGAAAGCTACTTTCTCTTTAAAAACAAACAAAAAATAAGGCATATATGTGGTCAGACATGACATGAATGGATATTAAATGAAGTATACCTGTAGGTGTAAGTGGGACAATAACATTGGTTCTCAAAACCATGTTTTGTTTTCTATTTTTCTACTGGCAGGTGGTGCAGGAGGTTCTTAGTCACTTCGTATAGAATACATAGATATGTAAAATTTTTTAAATGCAGTAGTTGCTAGAACTAATTTTACTTTAAATAAAAGAAATATAATATGTAAATATGATCTTACTACTGTTAATAAAGTTTTTTATTAAAATTTTTCAAAATCGGTCTTTTAAAAATCACAGTTTGGAGAAGGGGTAATACTCTCAGTTTGGCTTGGTTTGGTTTTTTTCGTGTCTTCTGTTAATTCCTGGAACAGGAATTATAATATTTATCACATGTTTGTATCTTTTACGAAGACCGGAAATGTTTTATAATACAATATTCCTGGATTGTTTCTTGCAGTAATTTTATTATTTGCTCATAATCTGAGGGACTGACTTATCAGAACCAGCTGGGCAGGGAAATTTGATCTTGATAATTCTTGACAGGCATTTTCACATACTAAACAGTGCTATTACATAAACTCTATTGCTTTTTAAAAATTTTCATGTCACTATCTAAAGTCAATGGCCTTGAGTTTTAAAAATAAAATTGTTTATAATATTATTGTAAATCAATTATGTAATCCTTTGTGATGAGGCTGACTGATTATAAAAGTGGCAATATGGGGATTATTAACTGAAAGATTAGGGAAAAAATTAAGTTGTTTTATGATGAGCACCAAAACAAACAAACAAAAGAAAACCAACAATACCCAAATAGGCCTGCTGTCATTGAGTTAATTCCAATTCAATAGTGACCCTCTCTTGGGTTTCTGAAGCTGTAAATCTTTATAGGAGGAAACCCTGTTTTTCTCCTGTGAAGAGGGTGGTAGATTCAAGCTGCTGCAGCCAAATGTGTGTGCCTCCCTGTATTGTCAGGGCTCCTTATGATAAGTATAAATATAGTGAAATTATAAAATGCAGGGAATAATCAAGATAAGATAGAAAGAATAATTAGTCAATTCTTAAGGCTTACGACCTAGTTGAGCCTCAGAATTCGCTTTCCTGTCATCCAGAATATGAAAAGGAAACGATGTCAGTTATATTTGTCCTAGCTTTTTCTTTTTTTTTGGTCCCTGTTTTTTAAAATTGTAGAGGCTTTCCCCACTATCCAAAATTAGAGCTTTCTTATGGGACCTTTCAGTAAAATGGCAAAGAGCAAAGAAGCAGTTTATTATTATTTTTTTAACATTTTATGGTGTCTTTATTCTAAAATTTTTCTGTACATGCATAGTTTGATTTTTTTTTTTTTTCTTCTTAAGCCAAACTTTTTATTTCCAAAGTGGTGCCATAAATTTCTACCGAGTGCCAATGGTCACTTGCCACACTCGCACCAGATTGTCTGTGTAGCCAGCAAACAGAGTCTGGCCATCAGCAGAATAGTTTGATTTTTTTAAATAAATTCTTACTAATTTGCTCCTTTTCTTTCCATCTAATTCAATCAATTTGTTGTGATGCATAATATTCCATTTCTTTAGACATTTGTCTGTTAATAGATACTTGAGTTTCCAACTCTTGCAAAGAAACAGTTTGGTAAACATTTTAAGACCACAAAAATAACATACCAAGTCTTATCAAATAATTGACATAAAAGAACCTGAATAACACTGTTGTTGTTTTTATGTGCCATCAAGTCAATTCCAACTCATAATGACTCTAGATCCAACAACTCTGAACCCTGCTCTGCCTTGAGCCAATTTCATTGTCTGACACACCTACTCTCATTACCCCAGTCACTGAGTCACTCCATCTCATCCAGTGTCTTCCTCTCTTGGGCTGGCCCTCCACCCTTCCAATCATGATGTCCATCTCTTGGGACTGGTCCCTCCTTACAACATGCCCAAACTATGTCAGACAGAGCTGCAAAATATTTGCCTCCAAGGAACAGCCTGATTTCACCCTCTCCAGGATGAACTTGTTCTCTCAGCAGTCTTCTATAGTAAAAAAGGAAGACATGATAAATTCTTGGCAAAGTTAAATTTAGCAATACAGATACCCCTCATTTTTGGGAAGTTTGCCTTGCACTTTGTTTTTTTATGAAAGATACATATTAATACCTGCTTTTAATAACTAAAATAAGTCTGTGGAGGACTTTAACTTTTATGAAAGAAGGCAAAAAGTGAAACTAGCATTAAGCTTTTAAAGAAGCAGCACACACACAGAGTGAGAATGCCAGTGCATTCCTTCTCCAGGAAGTATACAGTACATATATTATTTCTATTTTATATGGACTGTGTACTTATCATTCTTTTTACTATGTGTTAGCATTATGCTAGATTTTTTGTGTTAATTGATATAATTTAGTTATTTGGGGGATCTAGGAATTTTCCCACATAAATTAATAATAATTCGTCCTTCTCTTTATGTCATTTTCTATAGCAGGGGGAAACTGTGTTTGTTTGGAATAATATATACCTTAAATCACTTCTCAAAAATAACCACATAGAAAAAGAACAAAAGAGCTGTTGTTCTGTGTCCACATCTCATCCATTTATGGTACTGATCATTTTTCTTGAGGATCGATGTATTTGGCATTGTTGCTGTTGTTATGTACTGTGAGGTTGGAACTCACTCGTAGCTGACCCTTCGGTGAATTTTCACAGGAGGAGATTGCAGGGATTAGATTACCCATCCTTTTCCTGTGGAGCAGCTGGTTTATCCGAGTCACCTGTGTTTGGTTTGGTGCACAACTCCTACCTCAAAGTCACTAGAGCAACCTCTCAGTATATAGACTTAAAAATTTGTGGAAAATATCTAGAGGCTCACAAATTTTCTGCTTAAGAAATTCTGTTAAATAATTTGTTTTAGTATAAAGTGGCAGATTGCATTTGTAAAAATTAAAGCTTAAAACAGTCTGAATAAAGGAGCTCTGGTGGCCTAGTGTCAAGAAGCTGCAATGCAATCCCGAAGGTGATCTGTTTGAATCCACCAGATGCTCCACTGGAGAAGAAAATGCCCTCCTGTATTGGATCTGATTCGACAGTATACAACAAGGTGGGGGGGGGGGGATTATTTTTTTAAGAAGTCTGAATAAACTTTTAGGACATATATACAAATTGTTGACTGGTGAGCATGGAAACTCTGTTTTATAGTTTTCAAGATTAGAATAAATATTCTGATATATAATCCACACATCAGTACTGTTAGAGATGAGTTTGCCTTGGTGAGCACTCAATGTTTCTGTGTTGACGTCTGTATTCAGGATGCATTATGGTAGAGAATTTAGCACAGATAGTTCAAGTCTAAAATGTAGTATCTTAGTCTCTAGCATCTAAACTATAAGCTGAGGTTAGAGGAAATCTAAAAGATGCTTTCTTTATCCCAAAAATAACACCTGTCATCTATCAAAGAAATAATTCTACATTAGAAGATCCAGTGCTGTGAATGTCACCTATTTCCGTCTTCTTCAAGAGAACAGAGTAGGCCTGAACTCACTGTGTATGCTCAAGTTTCTCACCTAAAACAAACATTGCATTCCATCTGTATTTTATTTCTCCAGGACTATTGAGCTCCACACATAACAAATACACAGTGGGAAATATGAATGTTGAGAGTCCTGAGATGGAAAGGTCATGTATGTGGTAGAGGGAAGGAGATTGGAAGGACAGAGTATGTATTTTAGGATCAGCCTCTGTTGTAATCATATTCCCAGGAGCTAAAAATGTATGACTAAATTAGGTTAAGCTTAAAGAGAATTTTTCAAGTTTTGTGCCAGTTATCTAGGATAAGGAAAGCTAGAACAAAACAAAACAGCACTAGAACTGTGTATTGTTTCTTTTAGTACAAAGTATTAGCAGTATATCTCTTAATCTAGAGTATGTAGCTTTGGGAAAGTAAATTTTGTTTTCTTTTACGACAGAGTTTTCTCAATTCTTTGTATCAGGGTTAAGAAAATCAGTATGTTCTCCAACAAGGTAAAAAGGGAAGCCACAGTCATGGCAAAAATATTTGGCAATGACATGTCTGGTAAGGGACTTGTATCTAGAATTTATAGAATACTCAAGAACCACAACAAGATAAAGGTAAAACAAAGAAGACATTCAAATGGTGAACAAACACATAAAGAAATGTTCGGAGCTTTTTGAATCACCAGAATAAAGAAGCATCGAACTGCAAAAAAAAAAAAAAAGAAATGTTCAAAATCTCTAGCTCTAAGAGAAATGCAAATCAAAATAACTATGAGATACCATCTCAGCCAAGTAAGAGCAAAATTCAACAGAGCAACAAACAACAAATGCTGGCAAGGTTATGGAGAAACTGGAACCCTTATTCACTGTTGGTGGGAGTGTAAAATGGTGCAACCACTATGAAAGGCAATATGATGCTTTCTCAAAAAGTTGCAAATATAAATACCATTTGACCCAGCTATTCCACTACTGGAAATATACCCTAAAGAAACCGTAACCACCAACCAAGCAGATATATGTACCCCCATGTTTATTGCTGCTTTGTTCACAATAGCAAAGAATTGGAAACAACCCAAGTGCCCATCAATAAATGAATGGATAGAGAAGCTGTAGTATATTTATACAATGGAATACAATGCTGCATTGAAAAACAAAGAACTCATGAAATATACAAAATGTATGACCCTGGAGGACATTATGCTGAGTGACATATCTCAGTTCCAAAAGGACAAATACTGCATAGTGCCACTGTTGTAAAACAGGACTGACATCAAGGTTGGGGGCAGACTGAGAAAGAGGGGATAAATAATGTATACTGCATTGAGACAGATGAGGGAGAGAACTGTTTAAAGGAATATATGATTAGGTATTATTTTCATGACAAGATTCTAGAATAAGAGCCACACAGTAAAGTGGACTGGGGTGGGGGAAGATTTTATAACAGTGAAAGAATTTTTTTTCTTTTCAAAATGAAAAGCAAACTGGAGGAAGGGGTGGGCGGGGAGGAAAATGTGCAACAATAAATGAGTGGAAATCCAAGTTTTCTGTAAACATTTGTTAAAATTCCAATAAAAAGTTATTTTTTAAAAAAAGAAAATCAATATGGAGCAATAATACCATATAAGCAGAACATTCCCATTGAAGATTATGAAAATATTTTCTTCTTGAAATTTTCACATCTTCAGTGATGACCTGATTGTTTACAAAGAGAGCAAAGAAATGTAATAAACAGGCTTAGTGTAGAAGGAAGTGAATAAAAATCTCTGTGGCTATATATTTGTGTCAGATCATCTGTGATAGGTGGCTGAAAGCACAGCTCTGGTCATGTGAGCTTTACAGGGATGAATGTAATCCTTTTTATTATAATACTTAATGGTCTCTGGTAGTTGGGTCTTCCAGTGGCCCTTGAGAGTAGGATGAAGTCTCCTCCATTGCAGTCCTGGAAACCCATGGAAAGTCAGCTGTGAGTTGCACGTGACTCAATGGCAGTGACAGAGTTTAAAAATTCTACCAAAGAATATTTCTAAAAGCTTCCATAAATTATAAGATTTTAAACCTTTAAAATAATAGTTTTAAAAGATTATTATCTAAAGTGATAGTGAGTGAGTGTGTGTGTGTTATAGATATGTAACAAAAACTTTGATGTCCACTTTTTTTTTTACAGTTCAGAGACATTACTGTTATCATATTATGCAATTACTAGCCCGTTTCCAAATTTTTACATTACCCTTAAGAGAAGCTCTTTGATACCCCCCCCCAAAGCAATGATTCTTCCTTTCTTATTCTCTTGTACCCCCTGTAAATAATACCAGACTTTTGGTCTTTATGTGCCTGTTCTAGATTTTAATCACCATGATCAATGATAATCTATTTAACTGTCTGAGGATTTTCAAATGAAAAGCAGCAACTGTGATACTAAGAGTAAAAGGCAAGAGTACTCCCCTGATGCTTGTGAAACAAAGGCTGAATCACCTCCTGAACCACAAACTCTTTCCATGGTGTGGTTTTAAGAATATTGGCATAGTTGGCAAGATGGATTAAAACAACTGAGGTGGGGCTCTGAGGCCTTCCAGGAGGGAAGTACTGGAAACAAGAGGAAGTCTGTGATTCCGTGGGATACAGAGGGTGGAGCACTAGGAGGTGCACTAGGAGAAAATGAGTCGATGATTTTTGCTGGATGCAGAATGGAGACCTTTTTCACAGGGGATGCGATGGTGAATGATCAAATATGGAACGTTGTTGACCTAGAAACAGTGAGACTTCAATTCTGGGGCTTTATTGGGACAAGGGATAGGGAGGAGGCATAGATGATTCTAAGGTTTCAGGGCCCAAAAAAAGCAAAAACAGTTGTAGCTGGGACAAGTTTTATATACTAACCAACATCCCCAAATTATTTTTAGGTTTTGGTAGGCTAAAAATAGTAGGGTTAGTCTGTGTTTATGGGCAAAGTGGTACAAACAATAAATAGAATGGTGATATGGTATAACTCTAAAACTTGGCTCAAGTTATGAAAATACACCCTCCCTTCCCCCCCCCCCAAATTAGTTAGCTGTCGGTCACAGAGGTTAAATGATCTTACTCTGGGGTTAGGACTAATTTCTTATAAAGCTAAAATTAGCGTCTAATCCTTCTAACTTTCAGTGCTTTATTTTTCATATTTTTTTGCTAGTTGCTTTAATAACTTTTAATTTCACTTTTATTTTATTAAGAATTTTGTGATTTTAAAAATCTGTTGATCTAGTAGAGGAACATTCCTTACAGGGGAATATCATGCTTGTGAAGGTAGAAGAACGGGGAAAGACAGGAAGACTCTCAACTGGGTGGATTGACACAGCGGCTGCAGCTGTGGGCTCAAGTGTGTCAAAGATTGTGAGGATGGCACAGGTTAGGGCAAGATTCAGATCTGCTGTTTATAGGGCTGTTGCAAGTTGTGCTTGACTTGATGGCACCACCTAACAACAACAATAGTAGTGAGTAAGGAGCTGTGATGCCAACCCAAAGGCATGAGGTTCAGATCTACCAGTCACTATGCAGAAGAAAGATAGGCAGTCTTAGCCTGTGTGATTTATGATTCTCAGAGTGATGATTTAAATTTAAGGCAAGATTAAATATGTGATTTAAGCATATTGGTGATTTAATTTTTTTAACATGATTTTGGAATATAGAAGAAAGAAACGAAGTGCTTGATCATGATTGTTGTTGTTAGGTGCTCTCAAGTCAACCATGACTCGTAACAAGTGACCCTATGAACAAAACAGGGTCTGCCCTACCTGTGCCATCCTCATCCATCTTTATGAGGGTCTTCCTCTTCTTCACTGACTTTCCAAGCATGATGTCCTTCTTCAAGGACTGGCCCCTCCTAACAGCATGCACAAAGTATATGACATGGTGTTTCCCCACCCCTGACCCTAAGGAGCACTCTGGTTGAACTTTCTCCATATTTATCTGTTGTTTTGACAGTCCATAGCATATTTAGTACTCTTCTCCAACACAATTCACATACATTGATTCTTCTTCTCTCATCCCTAGTCATTGTCCAACTTTCAGATGCAAAAGAATTGAAAATACCATGGCAACTATGGGTTGGTTCTGACAGCACATAACAGCAATGGCTTAAATCAGGTGCACCTTAGTCTTTAAACTGGCCTTGTTGGTCTTGAGCACTTTTTTAAATTCATTTAAATGAACACTTACAGAAACTTTGGATTTCCGTTCATTCATTTTTGCATACTCTTGAGCACTTTTAAGAGCTCATTGATAGCATATTTTCCCAGTTTAACATGTCTTTTAATTTCTTGACTGCTGATACCAAGGGTGTTGATTGTGGATCCAAGCAAGATGAAATCATTGACAATTTAAATCTTTTCTTCATCATCATCAGACTGCCTATTGGCCCAGTGGTGAAGATTTTTGTTCTTTTGATGTTGAGATGTAATCCACATTGAAGGCTGCATTCATTGATCTTCTGTAGCAAGCATTTTAAGTCCCCACTTTCTACAAATAAGATTGTATCATCTGCATAGTGCAGGTTGTTGATGAGCCTTCCTTCAATCCTGTTTCCACATTCTTCTTCATAAAGTTCACCTTTCCGGAATTATTTGCTCAGCATACAGATTTAATAGATAAGGAGAAAAAGATACAACTCTGGCACACACCTTCCTCAGTTTTAAATCATGCTGAGTTCCCTTGCTCTGTCACACAACAGCTTCTTGGTCTGGGTATATGTTTTGCATGAGCACAATTAAGTGTTCTGGGATTCTGTTCTTTTCAGTGTTAACCATAATTTCTTGTGAGCCACACAGTCAAATGCCTTTGCATAGTCAGTAAAACACAAATAGACATTCTTCTGCTATTCTCTGCTTTCAGCCAAGATTTATCTTACATCAGCATTGATATCCTTGATGGTATGGCCTCTTCTAAAAGCAACTTGAATTTCTGAAGCTATACTTAACTATTATCCTAATTGTGTGTTAATTGACTGAACCAAAACTAGTTCAATCTGGTTTTGAGGAAACATTCTGTACTTTGCTGCCTGAAGTTGATGATAATGACCATTGAGTCATCTGATAAAACATTCATTAAAAGTGGCACATTAACATTAAATCAGTGTGCTTTATTGTTATCTTTCTGAAGGAATGCTGCCTCTGGCTAAGTACCTTTTTAAAAAGAAAATACAGCAATATGAAACCGCCTTCAAGGGAAAACATTAGAAAAAGTGTATTTCTGTTTCCATCAATTTTAATTACGAAGAGATATCTTTACAAAAAGCATTTACCACGAAACTATCAGATTTCTTTCCATCATAAATAATTGCATCTACACAGATGTTATGAACAAATCCACTTCTTGTTTATTGTTGTTGTTGTTTGATGCCGTAGAGTCGTAGATGACTCATAGTGAACGAACGGCTCGTACATAGAGTTTCCGGAGGCAAATCATTTCGGAAGTGGATGCTGCTCCTGCTTCCAGTATAACTGACTAGCTACCTTTAAATAAATGTGACTTGTTATATTTATCTATTATTTAGGGTCTTTTAGATAGAACAAGATAAGGACAACAGAATGAGGAAACTGAAGACATGCAGAGGGAAAAAAACCCACTTGAACAAATGATTATAATGTGTCAGTTGTATCTTGCTGCAACTGGTTGAACCATTAAAGGAATGATAGGGATTGTTTTTTGGCATTACTGCATCATCTAATTTTCTTTTTTGCAGAGCTTCTATCATTCTTCTGGATTCTGGTTCATTCCCCCTTTTTTTAGAATTGACAACTTCCCACTTCTGTAGGACAGAATCTTTGTCTTCCCCACCATTGATGCATCTTTGGCTTATTGACATGGGAGCTGTGCAGAGGGAGGAGGAAAGGACCAAATAGCCCCTAGTTAGAGATGCAGTATGATGCAGTAAGATGCTTTAAATCATTGTGATGATTTACAATTACAATATTTTTGTTCAAAGTGTGAATATGTCACTCAGTATTATGGGACAGAACTTTTAAATTGAGCATGGTTAGAAGAAATTGAGATTGTTAACAATTTCATCGTACTCAGGTCCACAATCAGCGCTGTTGGCACCAGCAGTCAGGAAATAAAAATAAAATTGCATTAGGAAAATCTTCTGTCCGGGACCTCTCAAGTACTAAAAAGCAACAGTGTCAGTCTAGAGACTAAGGTGCACCTGATCCAAGCATGGTCTTCACAATTACTTGCTATATATATCGGAATTGGGCAATGACTAAGGGTGACAGAAGAAAAATGTATGCCTTTGAGTTATGATGCTGGAGAAGAGTATTGAACATACCATGGGCTGCCAAGGGAACAAACAGGTCTGGCCTGGAAAGGGTGAATCCAGGTTGCACCTTGGTGGCAAGGATTTTGAAACTCCATCTCACATGGTTTGGGCATGTTGCCAGGAGAGACCACCATACCACTCTTTGAAGAAGGACATAAAGCTTGGAAGAATAGAAGGTCAGTGCAGTAGAGGAAGACCCTGGATGAGATAGATTGACTCAGTGGCTGTGATAATAGGGACAGGTGTGTCAGCCCTGAGACACTGAGATTGCCTCAAGATAGGATGGGGTTCAGAGCTATTGTTCTTAGAATCTTAGTTGAGTTGACAGCACATAACCAACAATGATAATGATGAAAGTGTTGGCAAAAGTAAGACTTCAGGAATTGATGGGATATCCATTGAAGTGTTTGAACAAGCAACGTGATAGATTTACTACAATGAAAAGAAAATAATGTTTAGCAATCTCTTCTTCAGTTTAAAATAAAGAAATCACCATTCTTTCAACTATTTTCTGTAGACAAGTCTTTATATACACAAAAACTCCACTGCCATTACACTGGTTTTTTCCCCACATCATTCTAGAAAGCAAAAAGCTATCACTATATAACTACTTTTCTGCTCATTAGAGATTCTTACATAGTTCCAAAATATATTTAATATAGACAACCAATATGCTAATCCAGGAAAGTTTTGTCCAAAATTTTGGCACTAGAGGTTAATATGAGAAACAAAAGTTTTTCTGAGGAGTTTGAGACCAGTTTTAAGAACTATGCTTCCCTTAGCTATTTAGTAACTATGTACTTCTAATACAAGTCTTAATAGCAGATAATATTTAGAATTAATATCTCTCTCTTCTTCTAGATCATATGTAAGCAGGTTAAAAATAGCTTTAATCCTATCATCTGTAGTTATTAACATCATTTAGGTCCAAATGTTTGGCATGCATAACTAAGTGGGTCACTTAGTTATGTAGTTTGTTGTTGTTATGTGCTGTCGAGTTGAATATGACCCATAGTAACAGTATGAAAAATAGATCTGAGCATTATCCTAGTCTCAAACCTTAACATCCCTGACACATTGAGCCACTTGCCTTAGGCACTATATCAATCTATCTCATTGAGGATCTTCCTCTCTTTAACTGACCCTCCACATTTTTAAGCATGATGTCCTTTTCCAAGGAATAACCTCTCCTGACAACATTCCCAAAGTATGTGAAATATATCTTTGCCATCCTTGCCTTCAAGGAGCACTCTGGCTACTCTTTTTCCAAGATGTTCAGCACAGATGCATAGTAGATGGTTGGAAAGATTATGGCTTCAGTCAGGGCACCTTAGTCTTCAAACTAAGATCCTTGCCTTCAAAACTCTGGAGAGGTTCCTGACAGCTGACTGAAAGAACCCCTGGTGGTATAGTAGGTATAGTGTGTACTAGCCACATTGTTGGTGTTTGGATCGTCTTCTGTATATACCATGAGAGAAAGATGGATAGTTACCTCTCCATAAAATCTACAGCGGCAGAAATCCAACAAAGGGAAGCTGTAGATTTAAGTACATTGATGCCAGAGAAGTAAAGATACTCCTTATAGTTTAGAAACTTTTGTTGCTTGTTATTTTGAAGCCATGTCATTAGGTATGTAAACTTTAAAGCCCTCAATTCTGTTGGTAGATTTTTGTTCTTATCATAATAAAATAAATTACCCTCTTTATAACTGTTGTTATGTACCATTAAGTCAGAACCGAGCAAAATAAATATCATTTGTTCTCTATTCTATTTCATCTGATGTTACTATAGCCATGCCAGCTTTCTTCTTCGTGTTTGCATGGTATATCTTTTTGTGTTTCTGTAGTAGTTGTTGTTGTTGTTCTACTGTGGAGTCTTGTACAACTCATACAACAGATCTGAACTCTGTGCTATCCTGTGCCATCCTCACAATCTCTCATACTCTTGAGTGCATTGGGGCAGTCACTATGTCAGTCCTCCTGGTCCCTCTGCCTACCCAAACATGATGTTCCTCTCTGCAAGGACTACTGGTATATGACCAGATTTTTAAATCATAATTCTCTCAGTAAAATTAAAATTAAATTAAAAGATACTATTGCAACTCTCTATGAGTCGCCTACAGCTCAACAGCACTAAACAACACAGAGAGAGACCAGTTGGCCTAGGGGACCAAAAGCGATGTGATCAAGCCAAAGGTGGATGACTCTAATCCACAGCCCTCAGGCCTGTTTTTCATTGTTTTTGTTCAGACAGTTTTCTAGGTCTTATAGCCCTTGTGCGTCCACTTGCCGTACAGGGGCAACTTGTGGTTCCTGTGAAGCTGAGCACTGTGACACTGTTGTGTCAAATGCAATAACGGTTACCCATGGTGGACAGTGTTTGGTGGCGCTCCCTGGTTGAAACAACTTGGAAGCAAGAGTGGCATCCACTTCCATAAATAGCTTCCCTCCGGAAACCCTGTGAACCTGGAGAAAGGATGAAAAGTCACACATGCAAGTGTCGAGGACTTTCATTCATAGGGTCACTGTGAGTCGCCTATGACTCAACAGCACTGAACAACAACATAGTAACTAGCAAAAAAAATATGAAAAAATGCACCACTGGACGCCAGAAGGATTTGAAGTAGAAGGAATAACCTCTTTCAGTAACAAAGTATGTGGAATGATATTAAAGCTGCACCTTTTCCAAGACAAATATTTGTCTTTTAGCACTCTATGCGATATTCAGTACTATCCTCCAACACCACAGCTATGAGGCATCAATAATTCTTTTATCCTTATTCATTATCCTGCTCTCAGCAGCAGAGCAAATAATTGAAAATATCAAGGCCTGAATCAGGAACACTTTAGTCCTCAAACTAACATCATTGCTCCTCAGTGATTTGGAGAGGTCCCTGACATCTCTTGACTGCTGATACCAAGTGTATTGATTGCAGATACAAGTAAATGAGGTTATTGACAATTTCAGTCTTTTTTTCCTATCTGTCATGATGTTGCCCAGTCCAGTGGTGAGAACTTTTGTTTTATTCCGCTACCACGATCTTCTATTCCTTGATGTTGAGATGCAATCCATATCGAAAGCCTCAGTCTTTGATCTTCTTCCCCAAATGCTTCCAAGTCCTTACTTTCAACAAGCAAAGTGTGTCATCTGTATAATGAAGTTTATTGATGAGTCTTGTCCCAATTTTGAAGCCACATTCTTCTTAATAGAGTCCAGCTTCTCAAATAATTTGCTCAGCATACAGATTGAGCAGGTATGAAGAAAGGATACAACCCTGACACACAACATTCTAAATTATAAACCAAGTAGTGTTCCCTTGTTCTGTTCATTCACCAATCTTTTGGTCTAGCTGTAGGTTTTGCGCAAGTAAGTGTTCTGGGATTCCCACTCTTCTTAATTTTGTCATAGCTTGTTATGATCCACACAGCCAAATGACTTTGCATAGTCAATGAAGCACAAATAGACATTCTTCTCATACACTTTGCTTTCAGCCAAGATCCATCTGACATCAGCACTGATATTTCTGGTCCCACAGCCTCTTCTTAAACCTAGGTTGAACTTCTTGCAGTTCTCCTTCAGTGTACTGTTCCAGCCATTTTTTTAAAAATGTTGTTATTATGTGTCGTAAGTCAACTATTACTCATAGCAATTACTCATATTCTGTGCACTATTGCTCTGAACCCTGCTCTATCCTGAGCCAATCTCACTCTTTCTGACACACCTATCCTTATTACCCTAGTTACTGTGTCAATCCATCTCATCCAGGGTCTTCCTCTCTTGTGCTGTCCTTCAACCCTTCTTTCTCCAAAGACTAGTCCTTCCTCACAACATGCCCAAAGTATGTGAGACAGAGTCTCAAAACTCTTATCTCCAAGTAGCAGCGTGCTTGCGCCCTCTCCAGGACAGACCTTTTAGTTTTCTTGGCAGTTCATAGTAATACTCTTCTCCAGCACAACTCAAAGGCATTGATTCTTCTGTCATCTTTGGTCATTGTCTAGCTCTCTGATGCATAGCAAGTATTTGTGAAGACTATGGCCTGGATCAGGTGCACTTTAGTCTCTAGACAGACATCCTTGCTCTTCAGCACTCTGGAGCTGTCTCTTACAGCAGATATTCCTAATGCAATTCTTCTCTTGATTTCCTGACTGATGGTGCCAAGAGTGTTAATTGTGAAACCGAGCGAGCTGAAATTGTTAACAATCTCAATCTCTTCTCTATTTATCAAGATGCTGCCAATGAACCTAGTGGTTAGAATCTTCGTTTTCTTGATGTTGCGCTTCAATCCATATTGCAAACTAAGTTTTTAATATAGCTGATACTTATTTTTTTTAATTTTTTGCATATATTGTTCTCCTTTTCCATAAAATAATGCCTAGAAATATAACTATATTATCCAGAAGCTTATAAGTTATATGGAACTGAAAGCTTTGGAGATGTTTATAATTATGTTCACTAAAATTAATAAAAACACTTAGCTTTGAAGGTGCTAGGGTATGACAGGAAAGAATGTCTTAAGATGACAACATAGCCAGTGCATATTTTATTTACTAGTTTTGTTCATAATCATTTTATTTTGCATGTAATAAAACATTCACAAAACACTAGTTTTGGTCCTCATAGGATTCCCAGGAACTTTAGAGAATTTAGAAAATTAAGAAGAATTTTAAAACATGGAAAATTATTTGAGTTTCTAATTCCTGTATGTCAAGTGAGAATCTTCCTACCTTTGAATCTAGTGCTTTATCTTGCATTTAAATGAGACAAAATAATAATCATATGCACCTGTTCTGACCTACAAATTCTTTAAAGCACAGTTAGGGATGAATCATGTTCATAACCCAGGAACTGACTGCAGTACTAAGAAATTTGGGCTTACAGTTCTACTTACTAATACTATATATGACCTTGTGCAAATGATTCTATAAATAACATTTTCTCATCTGTAATGGGTGAAGGATCTATGTCACAGTAAAATGTAAATTTAGTAGATTTAATATGGTGTTCATTATGTGTCAAATGCTATTCTAAAAGTTTAAAAAAAATCTATGTCAAATTTATCCTTTATAATTACTCTTGCAGGTAGACAGTGTTGTCATCACTATTTAATTGATGGAGCAAAAGTGAGGGAAGGAGAGACTGTGTACAGCTAGCAAATAGCAGAATAACCTGACCTTAGATTTCATACTAACTGCTCCTCTGTAATTCATTTATAGGAACTTGAGTGCATCCAAGCCAAAATATTTTCAGTTGCTTCACACAATTGTGAAAGTTGGACAATGCAATGCATAAGGAAGGCTGAAGGAGAATCCATGACTTTGAGTTGTGATGTTGGCAAAAGTATTGAATATACCATAAACTGCCAAAAACCTTCCACATCTATCTTGGAAGTAAAACTAGAGTATGCCTTAGAGGCAAGAATAGTGAAACTGGCCCACATACTTTGGGCATGTTATCAGGATGTGCTAGTCTTTGGAGAAGGACAAGTAGAGGGTCATCAAAAAAGAGAAAGGCCCTCAAGGTGATAGATTGGCATAGTGACTGCAGCAAAGGCCTTGAGCACCATGGTGTTTGTGATAAATGAGGTTGTTGTGAGTTGGAATCAGCCCACCAGCACCTTTGAGCACTTTGTTAAGTGCTCAGCTGATAACTTGTTGATTTGAACTTGTCCAGTGGCTTCTCCAGAAAAAGACCTGACAGTCTGTTCTCATAAAGATTACAGCCTAGAAAACCCTACAAGATCACTAGCAAACCCAGACAGTCATTGTTATTGTTATGTACCATTGAGTCAGAACCAACTCACAGCTGAACTCTATAGTAGGTTTTCAGAGGCTATAAATCACATAGGAGGCCACCCTCTTTCTTATGTGGATCAGCTAATGGATTTAAACTGCATACCATCTGGTTGGCAGTACAGTTCCTTGCCACTAGACTACCAGAACTCCCTGTAAGGTCACTGTTGTTATTCGGCATCAAGTCAGAACTGACTGATTGCTGACCCTCCAGTGGGTTTTCAGAAGAAGTACATCGCATGGGAAGATATTGTCCATCTTTCCCCTGTAGAGCAGCTGGTGGGTTCAAACCACATGCCTTTGGGGTTTCAGCACAACTTCTTACCACTAGACCATGAGAGCTCCCTTATAGGGTCACCAGCAAGTGGAAATCAACCTGATGGCACCTACCAATAATAAAGTCTACATCTTGAGGAAACAGAAAAATAGTCAAGATGATGGTGATCCTTCCTTGGTTAATTGAATGTTTGGATTATGGGACAAAATGTATACCTAATTTTCAAATTCATAGATAACTCAAAGGAAAAATTCTCCTTTAGTCTTCTTTATGCACTGTCCAACTTCCACATGCATGTGAAGCACTGAAAATATTGTGACTTTGGTGCACTTGTGGTGGTGGTGGTGTGCCATTGAGTTGCCTGTAACTTATAGTGACCCTGTGTACAACAGCTTTGAAACCTGCTCTATCCTGTGCCAATTGTATTTTCTCTGACACACCTACCCCCATTACTCTGTCACTAAATCAATCCATCACATCAACGATCGTCTCCTACGCTGTCCCTCTACCCTCCAAGCATAATGTCCCCTCTCCAAGGACTGGTCCCTCCTTGCAGCATGCCCCAAGTATGTCAGACGAAACTTCAGAATCCTTGCCTCTGAGGAGCAGCCTGATTTACCCCTCTCCAGATTGTTCACAGCTTTAGTTTGACTTTACCATCAACACGCTCGGCACCAGCAGCCAGGAATTAAAAGATGTATTGTGTTGGGAAAGTGTGCTGTTAGAGACCTCTCCAAAGTACTGAAGAGCAATGGTGTCAGTCTGGAGATGAAAGTGCGCCTGATAAAGGCCATGGTCTTTGCAATTACTTGCTATGCATCAGAGAGCTGGACAATGACTAGGGAGGACAGAAGGAGAATTGATGCCTTTGAGCTGTTAGAGAAGAGTATTGACTGTACCATGGACTGCTAAGAGAACAAACAGTTTCATCCTAGAGAGGGTTAAACTGGGCTGCTCCTTGGAGGCAAGGATTCTGAAACTTCGTCTGACATACTTTGGGCATGTTGCAAGGAGGGACCAGTCCTTGGAGAGGGGACATCATGCTTGGGAGGGTGAAAGGACAGCGCAGGAGAGCAAGACCCTCGATGTGATGGATTGATTTAGTGACTGGAGTAATGGGGATAGGTTTGTCAGGGACAACACGTTCGGCACAGGATAGGGCAGGGTTTAGGGCTGTTGCTATGAGTTACAGGCAAATCAACAGCACATAAAAACAGCAATATAATATGCATGTATAACATATCAGAGATATGTGATCGAATTTAAATTAACTACATGCAAATCTAGCCAAATGGTTTTAATCACTTTGTGTTTGTTTACAGATTATCTTTTTCGTATACTTTGTTTTAAAAACAAATATCAGCATTGTTGTTATTCTTGTGTTTGAAGACACTTTTTCCCTCTGAGAATATTCATGTCTAACTAATATGAATAAGGGTCAGTGATGGTTCAGTGACAGAATTTTTCTTTCATGGTAGACATCTGAGTTCAGGTTCTGTTTCAGTTGCTTCATGCACAAAGAAAACCCGGTGATCCTCCATGTGGTTTCTGAGGCTATACATCTTTAATAGAGGAGTCTGCCATCTTTGTCCCATGGATCATCTAGTGGGTTTGAACTTCCAACTTTTCAGTTAGCAGACCACCATGTTCTCCACTCCACAGCTAGTCACAGCCAGCTGTCACTAAGGGCTTGTGTGTTGCTATGATGCTTAACCACTTTCAGTGGAATCTCCCATTTTGAGAAGAAAGAAAGGACCTATGATTTACTTCTAAAAATGACTCCATGAAAACTCTGTGTGTGGAGCATAATAGTCTAATCCACAACTGTTCATGGGGATAATGCAAGATTGGACAACATTTCATCCTGTTGTTCATGGGCCCAACTCAGGAGCAGTTAAAACTTTACTAAAATAATAGTACACATGGGGAAAGTACTCTTTCATGTTCAGCCTTAATCATGTACAGCACTCATCATAAAATTTTCCGCTTAAAAAAGCTTTATGTGAAAATTGAGTTGTACTAGAAATCTATGAACAGGGATTCTAGTGCTTTATGCAACTTTGAGCAAGACAGTTGTTCACCTGGAAATAAGATAAGGCTTGATGATTCCTAATATCCTTTAGAGTTTTCACTTGAAACACACACATAACACTCCTTATACATGAGAAACAAAAAAAATATTTTCTTGTATGTGAAATTAAATAGAAATCTATATCTATGAAATATTTAGAATATTGTTAAAAAGCACTGAATGGAATGGTATATAGTTTTATAAACTATTAAGATATTACTGAAGTTTATCTTAATGGTTGTTTTACCCTGATCTGTCCTTGTTTTTTTTTCATGTTCTCCTTTGTTTGTGAAATGGTTGGCTGAAGTTATCAGCACATTTTGTCCATGGAACACAGTGAAACTCACACAGACCTGAAATTCATGACCTTAGGACCGTGCAGTAACTGTGCATTCATAGGCTAGATGATTTACATAAGTTCTAGGGAAGAGTACAAAGTATATAAAAGACAGTGTGAAATGGAATTAGCAAGGAGGTTGAGTTTATAGAAAGAACAGGTTTTCTTGTTTGATATGTAAGAAAAAAGAGCAGTGATTAAAGATGACAGAGAGCCAGGACATTGTCTGGAGAGCAGTATGGCTAAAACAAAGAGATGGACTAGAGAGGGAGCAGTGAAAAAATGAGGTGAAGAAACAATGGTAAAAATCTGTTGATACTTATTACCATCGAGTCAAGTCAGTGGTCCTCGAACTGCCCCAAAGGATTTTCAGGTCTGTAATAGTGGAAGCAGGAGTAGCATTCGCTTCCTAAGTAACATACCTCTGGAAACTCTATGAACTTTGATAAATGTCAATAGTTGTAGAGGGACTTCAAGCCTTTTGTTCATAGAGTTGCTATGAGTCATGCTCAACTCAAAGGCAATCAACAAGAACAATAGTGGAAACCTCTTTCTCCAGTGTAGTGGCAGTGAGTTTGAGCTTCCAAGCTTTTGATAGTCATTTTCCACTTAACAATTGCACTGTAACACCCTAGTAGGCCGCCTTAAGCAGAGACTTCTCAGTGGTTAAATCCAAGAGGAAGCATGTGATCAGTACCTGATTGATGCCTCCTTTCATTAAGCAATGCCCAGCTCTGCAGCTGACGTTATGTGGTGTATCTGCTCCTAATATCAGGCTTAGAAGTTTAAATTGGATCAACTAGGCAGTTAGGGAGCCAGTTAAAGATAAACAAAAATCATTGAGCTGACAAAACATGATGAAATGGCTTTTCAGGAAAATTAATCTGCATCAGAGTACAAGATGAATAAAGAGAACCTCAGACACCTAAACCTAGGAGACTGGTAATTCAGGTGTAAAACAAGAATATTCCCAAGAATGAAAGGGAAGAATATAAATTCATGAGAATTTTTTTAAAAGGTAGAAATACAGGAATCATATACACTGTTTCATTTGTATGCATTGTGCTTCATACATTTCTCCATTCACACTGGGTTTCACATTATCATTCCCATATATGTCCCATCATACGTCAGACACATTTCTGTGTGAAAAATATGGCAGAATTATGTAAACCATGGAAAAGTTAAAGTCTGGAATGAGAGTCAATGAAGTGGCTGCATACTATAGTGAAGATAAAGCCAGTCAAAGGGGCAACTTGGGCTGGATGACCAGAGGGTTTATGGCAGGACCATTTCAAGAAAGCAGCCTTTGTCTTGCCTGTAAGTGCACTGGATAAGCCTGTGTTTACAAAACCTCCAGTCAAGATAAAATTTGGATTCCATATTATTATACTTACAGGAAGAAAATAAAATAATATGAAAACAAAAAAATTAATCACCATTGATCCATGCTAATGAATGTGTACAACTTTCGTATGTAAACCAATATGAAATAGAAAGGGGGGGAAGGTAGTAATATTTAATGACTAGATTTAAAGATCATTATGAGGTAGAATGCTTCCAAACCATTGCCTTACCCCTGCCAACATGGACAGAGAAGAGGAAGCAATTTTACCCAGTGCCATCAAGTTGACTACCACTCATTGCCACCATATGAACAACAAACCTTGGCCTATCCTGTGCCATCCCAAAGACCTCTGCTATACTCAAGGCTAGAGTTGAAGGCTGTCGGTCTCATTAAAGACCTTCCTCTTTCACTGACCAACTTTTTTCCAGTGATGACTCTTTTCAAGGACCACATGCAGATCTAGCTAGTTGGTTTTAAAAGTCAGTTCATGATATGTTTGTTTACAGATTTTGGTTTTTTTTGGGGGGGGGGTCAGGAAAAGTTTGATAAACTCTCCTGACAACAAGCCCAAAGTATGAGACAAAGTACATGCATCTCAGGTTGTACTTCCTCCAAGATAGATATGTTATTTGGCATTCCATGGTATTTAGGTATGTAGCAAGCAATTGTATAACAATGAAATAATTTTTCTTTTCAAAGAGAAGAATGAACTGGGGGAAGGGGTAGTCAGGGAGAAAACTGCAACAATGAATGAATGGAAATCCAAAGTCTTTGTAAATTTTCATTGAAATTAATAACAATAAACAAAAAAGAAATTGGAATTTGTTTTATTCTTGTTTTAGGATTTGGGATAATTCTGTGTGAGTGATGATGTCATGTAATTCATATTTATCTTACATCTCTAGAAAGAACTGTTGTAGTACATGAATAGACATTGTTTTAAGGAAAGACTAGAAAACTAGGCTATTTTATCTATCATCTCCCTTCAGAATAATTAATAAGGTGTATCATGACTACACAATCATCTATCTTTACAGTAACTGAGGTATTGTGATCACAAGATCACAAGTGACTTCCTCTTTGTCCAATTCAATAATCATCTCTTTGTTTGCATTTTATTAAACCTTATCAGTGTTTGATTCTGAAATTCAGGTGGTATGAAATCAAAGTCATATTTTGGCTCCTGTGGATTTGGTTTCATTTTCCTCAGCTTCAACTTAAACTTGCATATGAGTAATTGGTGGTCTGTTCCACAATCAGCCCCCGGCCTAGTTTTCACAGCTGATATTGA
>NW_006399975.1:814172-829697 GCF_000299155.1 Elephantulus edwardii | reverse complement strand
GCAGGAGGGGAAGACCCTCTATGAGATGGATTGATTCGGTGACTGGGGTAATCGGGATGGGTGTGTCAGAGGCGGTGCGGTTGGCGCGGGATAGTGCAGGGTTTAGGGCTGTTGTGCATGGGGTCGCTATGAGTCGGAAACGACTTGACGGCACATAACAACAACATCAGTGTTTGCTACTGTTGGCTATGCCATGCTTGAAATCTTTTTGTTGGCTTCCATGACATCACACTTGATTAGTTTTCCTCTCATCTCTAGAGCAGTTTTTAGTGATCCATCTTCTGCCAGCCCGCTACCTGTTGGACTGTGCAGGGGCTCTGACCTCTATTCCCTTTGGTCTTCTATATCCTTGTTCCCCTGTGTGATTTGACTCAGAAGTCTATCCAAATACTAGAGAGTCCTCAGACTGGAACAGACAACAATATCTAGAATACCAAAATAGTAAATCTACTTTGCTTCTCCTTCACTATCCTATTATTGACATAGAGTGATTATTTTAAAGTATAAATCAGACCATGTCATTCCTTTAGCCAAAGCTTTAGTATTAATAATAAGATTATAGATTCTCTTTTTATTTGGGGGAAAAAATTCAAACTCTTTGTCATGACATCAAAATCTGATGTGTTGTTTTTTTGTTTGTTTGTTTGTTTAACAAGGCCTGACCTGTATTCCTAACTAGTTTTCTCTTCTATTAACTCCAATCTCATTCACCTGCTTTCAGTTATATCATTTTCCTGAGCATAAATAGTTTATTCCTACTTTACACTTTTGCTGTAAATGCTTAACACCTTACTTTGTGAATAGTTAACACCTTCTCCTTCATGGCTTAATTTAAATGTGACCTGCTCAGAGAAGCATTCCCTGATCACTTCATATAAAGCATCCATATAATCACTCTCATATACTTCTCTACAGTGTCTTCTCATGTTGACGAAGTTATTAATTTAGTGACAATGTCTCTATAATGAGTGAGTGCTGGATTTTGTCAGATAATTCTCTGCATCAATTGAGGTGCTCATGTGAACTTGTTCCTTCATTATGTTGATGTGGTTTATTATATTGATTGGTTTTCTCTTGTTGAACCAGTCTTGTGTTCCTAAAACAAATCCCACCTGATCACAATGCATAATCCTTTTAGTATACGCTACTATTTTCCTAGTATATTCTTGAGAAGATTAGTTAATTTATATTCATAATACATACTGATTGATACTTTTCTTACAGTACTTTTAGCTTAATTATAGTGGTGGCTGTAAGGGAGCTCTGGTGGCCTAGTAGCAAGAAGCTGTACTGCAATCCCAGAGGTACACAGTTCAAATCCACCAGATGCTCTGCCGGAGAAAGAGGGACAATTTCCTCCTGTACCAGTCAGATCTGATTTGACGGTACATGCACAAAAAATAATAATAAAATAAAATAGGTTTTTTTAAAAAAATAGTGCTGGCTATAGTTGAATGCAATAGCCCATAGGCTATAGTTGAATGCTATATGGGTAATGCTGGTTTCATTGAAAATATTAGAACATATATCCTCCTTGTATAAAGAATGAGAATGAAGTATCTCTTTGTAGTTTTTCTTAACACCCATTCTCAGGTGCTTCTACTCCAGTCCGTGTATGTTTCATATACTATCAATATGAAATTCTAATTCCTTTAAATCCTTTAAAACACTTTTATTATGGTTGCAAATAATCATTTAAAGAAAGATTTTCCAATTGATCTTAAAATACCACTTCAGTAAAGTTGACCCTCAAGGCAGTGATTTTTCCTGAGAAGCTTTCCTGAGGTTGTAATAAGTATTCTTTACCAAACCCTTCAAGGCTGTTCAGCCTGCCTTTCCGTATTGTAAGGGTTTTACATCCTCACTCTGATGTTACTTACATTCTTTGTAATGGCCACTTTAATAAATATATTTCCATTGCTCATAATTCACTTCAACACCTGTCTTATTAATAAAAACTTATCATTATTGTCTGATCTTATTATTTTGGATATGTTTTATGCTGCATAAAAAACCCATACAACAAAAGGTAATTGAGACAAGTACACGTATGTATAATACTCTGTTCTCCTATCATTTATTACAGTGTATGGTAGTCACTTGAATTATGAGTTACTAAATTGACAGAGCTAATAACAAATTAGATTGTATTAGTTTAATTTATATAGCACATTCACAATTTTATAAATTGTGCTTAAAACAATAGAGTATATATGCTAGATTCTTGGTCACTGCAGAGTAATACAATATGATATAAATATATAGATATATCTGTATATATATTTCTGTCTCTCTCTATATATATGTTTGTCTATATATATTCCTCTCTATATATGTATATATATATATATACACACACACACACATATACATATATTCCTCTGTTTCTATATATGTTCCTGTGTGTGTGTGTATTTTTATATTCCTTGGGGTGGGAACAGAGGGGTGAGGATGGGTAGGAGGTAAATCATAGGGTTTCACAATTTGACAACTGGAGGGAGGGGACAAAGAAAATGGGAAAGAGCCAGTAGGGACCTGAAAAGGCATGGTAATGGTGGTTATAGTTCAATGGTGATTAATTTTATATTTTAAAAATTAATATATTTGTTGGGAGGGAAAAATAAGCCTGCCTCTTCTCCTGGAACTCCTAACAACAACAAATAAGGGCTACTATCATATTGCAAAGGGAGCTCTGGTGGCCTAGTGGCGAGAAACTGCATTGCAATCCTGAAAGTCAGTGGTTCGAGGCCACCAGCGGCTCTGTGGGAAAAAGATGGGCAGTCTCCAGCGGCTCTGTGGGAAAAAGATGGGCAGTCTCCCATGCATGTGGTTAACTGCCTCTGCAAACACACCAAAGGGTCAGGTACACAACAACAACAATTGTAATGCAAAGGCGGAGGGGACCCCATGACTCTCCATTTTCAGACAGTGAGAAGTCAGTGAGTGCAAGAAGATAAGAAAGGAAGACATTAAAAAAAAATGAAGACAGGGAAAGGTGTTGAGTTTGCATCCTTTTCCAGTATTTTAACAGTAGTTATAAAACATTTTAGCTAAAATATGTGTATTTTTACCATTGGTTATGTTTCATGTGCTGAAGCTATTGTGTATTTTAAACTATTGTGTTTAATATAAAAATTATTTGTAAGATTCTAAATGTATATCTAAATCTTAAAAGACATCTTAGCTGAAGTTTAACAATATTATCCCATAATTTAACTAGCTTTGTCTTAATTTGAGTTTGGAGTTATTGATCATCTCATGTCTCTTGAGCCCTTTGAGTCAAAAGTTTATTTTTATTTTCACATATTTATTCTCTTTATATTTTTTACTAGTAAGTATACTTTAATATGGGGTATATGATTCGATACTTCAGGTATAAACGATGAATTCTTCTTAAGAGTACATTAAAATGAGCACCCTTCTGCCTCTTTTTTTCTACCAGATACTCTAGATGAATATTTTGAATATGATGCAGAGGAGTTCTTGGTCTCTTTGGCCTTGCTGATTACAGAAGGACGAACACCTGAATGTTCTGTGAAAGGTCGAGTGGAAAGTTCCCATTGCCCTCCAGCACAGTCCTGTTACCCCGTCACAGCCAAACATGAATGTAGCGACAAACTGGCCCAGGTGAGTATCAGATGTCTACCGTGGCTTACTTTTGTATAAACTGCTTCAACTTCTGTTATTGCCATCACTATATCTTAATATTTTTATCTTAATGTCATTTTAAAATTTTAATATAAAACTCATCATAACTTTGAAGAAAAAAGGGAAAGAGCTAGCATAGGCCATAACTGATTGACTTGGCTTTTACACAAGGCTCCTGAAGGCATGGTCAGCAGGCAGGTGAGCAGCCAGTTTTCTACCTGATTTTCTCCACACACACTCCAGAATGAAGATAGCCACTGCTGCTGTAGTTGGTTTTTTTGTTTGTTTTTTTTACTTTCAAATTCTGAACCTTGGCTTCTGTACTTATGTGTTCATTTTCCATCCTGCAAGTGAAAGAATTTTCCAGCAATTATATGCCCTTGGGGATAAATCTGATTCTCAAAATTCTTTTGTAACCATGCATCAGACTCTTAATTTGATTTTGCTTTTGTGAAATTAGTTTATTTAATAAATCAACGTTTGTGATTATTTTCCTCACACTGGCCAATTTTCCTATTGTATTTGTGTTTTAATTTTTTAATTAAGGGGAGACTTTGTGCTATCATTAATATTTTTTAAATAAAATTTTTCTTTTAATTGCAATTTTAACAAAAAGTTAGATTTTCTTGTTGCAGAAGATCAAGGACTATCCTTCAGTACAGATTACATTCTAACATCAAGAAAACAAAAGTCCTCACCACTGGAACAATAGACAGCATTATGTTATATGGAGAAAGAAAGTGTGCCTAATTCAAGCCATGGTCTTTTCAATCACTTGCTGTGCATCTGAGAGCTAGACATTGAATAAGGATGAAAGGCGAAGAATTGTTGTCTTTGAGTTGTGGTGTTAAAAATATAAAAATGAAAATAAAAGTACTGAACATCCCATGGACTGTCAAAAAAACAAACATATATGTCCTGAAGAAAGTGCAGCCAGAGTGGTCCTTGGAGTCAAGGATGGCAAAGATTCATCCCTCATATATGTTGCTAGGAGATGCTATTCCTTGGAAAAGAACATCATACTTGGAAAGATGGGGGCTCAGTGATGGATTTACAAAATGATGGACAATTCACACTTTGTGCAGCAATGGACTCAAGTGTGTCAGAGACCTCCCCAGAGTGTTGAAAAGTAACTCTATCAGTCTAGAGACTAAGATGCACCTAATCCAGGCCATGGTCTCCACAGTTACTTATTATGCTTCAGAGAGAGAACTGGACAGTGACTAAGGATGACAGAAGAATAGATGACTTCGACTTGTGTTGCTGGAGAAAAGTCTTGAACATACCAAGCACTGCCAAGAAAACAAATAGGTCTGTCTTGGAGAGAGTGAAACCAAGTCTCTCCTTGGAGGCTAGGATTTTGAAGCTTCGTTTCACAGACTTTGGGCACATGGCCAGGAGAGACCGTCCTTTGGAGAAGGACATCATGTTCGGGAGGGCAGAGGGGACAGCACAGGAAAGAAAGACCTAGATGAGATGAATTGATACAGTAACTGGAGCAATGGGGGTTGGTGTGCTGGAAATAGTGAGACTGGCTCAGGACAGGGAAAGGTTCAGAGCTGCTATACATAGGGTAGCTATGGATCACAGGTGACTCGATGACATATAACAACAACGTATTATTTTTGTTGTCTATTTAAACCTCTTGTTTATAGTCAAGACCTCCTGGAAGGCTTTTGGATTTAAAAGTTTGTTGTTATTATATTTTGGAAGAACTTCTTCTAAGTGGTACAGCACTCTTCTGTCAGTTTGCTCTACTGAGGTAACCTGGGGTTGCTATGATGCTGTACCTTGTGCCAATGGAGTGTCAAATGCCATAATGGTTACTCATGGAAGATAGTGTTTGATAGAGCTCCCAGTAAAAGACAGGTTTGGAAGCAGGAGTGGCATCCACTTCCTAAACAAAGATAGTTATTAAGAAAGGCTTCCAGTCTTTTGTTCATAGGGTTGCTATGGATCATTCTCCACTCTATGGCAATCAACACAACAACAAATTATTTGCTTTTAAGAAAACTTTGGGGATTTTTTTTTTTTAATATAAGGTTCAAGTTTTAAAGATGATCTCAGAGTATTGGTTTCAGGGCTTCGTCCATTTTTTTTAATGGCTCCAGGAAGTCTAGAATCCATGTTGTTGTTGTTGTTGTTTACCATTGAGTCAGAACTAACCAAGGTGACCCTCCAGTAGGTTTTCAAAGAGTGTTAATTGCACAGGGTTGAGAAGGCCCATCTTTTCTTCCGTGGAGAAGCTGGTCGATTCAAACCATGTACCTTTGGGTTGGCAGCTCAATTCCTTGCCAATAAACTGCCAGAGCTCCCTAGAAAATTTGGAATTCTTCTCTCCATTTCCCCTCCTTTAGACCAAGATTCTTCTATGGACCTTTTAATTAAAATGGTCTGTAATAGTAACTGGGCACTTGCAAATTCTGGTCTCATATCAAAAGAGGCATTTGTCGTTGGAGGCAACTAGCCTCACCTTATTTATACTCCGCCCTCCTGTTCTGACTTTCCTTTGTTTTTCAAAGCAAATAGAGGCAAGTTTTTATGCCTTAGATGGCCCCAAACAAACTTTAAAAATCCTAATCACCATGCGTCAAACTAGTAGGTAGGACAAAAGGCACCAAATATGTTGTTAGGTCAGTTAACTGGAATGTTCTATGAAACCATGACACTAAACTTCCAAACTAAGAATTCACAACCAAATCTTTGAGTTTTTTGGTTGTACCTAATCAGCTACAAGGGAATAATACTTCATGGTTCAAAATCATAAGGGAGTGCATTAGGGATGTATCCTTTCTCCCTAATTTTTCAATCTATATGTGGTGGCTGGGTTCTATGAGGAGGAATGTGGCATCAGGATTGTAGGAAGACTCATCAAAATCCTTCATTATGCATATGACACAATATTACTTGCTGAAACTGAAGAGAACTTGAAGTATCTGCTGCAGAAGGTCAAGAACTTCAGTCTTCATTATGAATTTTATTTCAACATGAGAAAACAAAGATTCTCACCACTGGACCAATAGGCAGCATCATGATAGATGGAGAGAGATTGATATTCTTAACAACTTCATCTTCCTTGGATCCACAGTCAACACTCTTGGCACTAGCAGTTAGGAAATAAGACAAGTTGCTTTAGGGAAGTTGGTTGTGAGGGATCTTGCTCATTGAAGAGCAAGAGTGTCAATCTGGAGACTAAGGTATGCTTGATCCAGGCCATGGTCTTCACAGTTGTTTGCTGTGCTTGCTGGACGATGACTAAGAATGACAGAAGAAGAATCGATGCCATTGAGTTGTGGTGCTGGAGAAGAGTATTGAACATACCGTGAACATCAAGAGAACAAACAAGTATGTCCTAAAGATGATGAAACCAAGTTGCTCCTTGGAAGCAAAGATTTTGAAACTCCCTCTCATTTGATTTGCTTGCTGGCAGGAGGGACCAGTCCTTGGAGAAAGACATCATGCTTGCAACAGTGGAGAGTCACTGCAAGAGAGGAAGAACCTGGATAACATGGACTAACAAACACAGTGACTGTGGCAATGGGGGCAAATATCTCAAAGACAAGTGAGATTGACTCAAGATAGGGCAGCGTTCAGAGCTATTTTTCATAGGGTGCTTATGAGTCTTAGTAGACTCTGCGGTACATAAGAACAGCAATCAGCTGGAGCAGCTACCCATTTTTGTCCTTATTTTAACTTTGCCTGTCACACAACTTTTGCCTTCAACTTTTTAAAAGTGTATAATTTATTGATAGGAATTACAGTTTCTGATTTTGCAACCTTACTCTTAATGCAATTTTCCCAACACTATTTAATGTAATCCTTTTGAATAGATAATATTTTCTAAAATGTAAACTTAAAAATCTCATTTCTTTTGAGTGCTTAATGAGATTGAGGGTTTTTTGTTTTGATTTGGATTGATTTTTGCTTACAAAGTTTGTATACATTGTATTTCACACTAGAGATGTAGTTTTTAATATTTTGTTCTTCATATTTAGAATTATTCTTTTCTCTATAATAGAGAGTAATTAACAAAATTTTCTGAACTACATCAAAAGCCTGTCTAACATTGTATAAGACAGCTCTTTTTTTTCCATGACATTGAGCAAAAAATATCTTCCTCAAAAAATTAATAACCATTGTTCAGTACTGATCTCTGTACTCTACTGCTCACAAGTTAATTCACTATTTATTGAGGGAATTTAAATACCGTGCCTAGCGAAAACTCTGTAATAGATGGGTCATCTCTTATACAGGTGCCTGCCTTACAATTAAATTTTCACATTTTAAAATACAGTGAGTGGTTTATTGCAACAGCTTTTTAATATTCATTATTTCTTTAAGTGTCGTCAAGCCAGACGAACCAGGTCTGAAGTCACATTGTTATGGAAGAATAATCTTCCAATCATGGTGGAAGTGATGCTGCTACCAGACTGCTGCTACAGTGATGATGGGCCCACCACCGAAGGGATTGACCTAAATGATCCTGCGATCAAGCAAGATGCATTGCTGTTAGAAAGATGGATCTTGGAGCCAGTTCCTCGAAAGTAAGTTATAGGGGTTCATTTGCAGTTTTCAGTAAACCTAGTTTTCCATTACTCTTTTGCATTTTTTAAAATAATGACCATGTATTTAAACCCCTCTGTATTTTCTGTTTTACTATTAAAATAACCTTTTCTTTTCGTGTTTAATACTTATGTGCTTCAAAGACGTTGTAACTGTTCCTATGGTTTTAAAAGCACAGATTATTTGTAATATGTGTACTTCAGTTTCTGTATATCTATAATTCAGTCATTTTGCACTTGCTAACATTTGTATTATGTTCTTTACCTCTTGCAGGAATGGCGATCGCTTTATTGAAGAGAAGGCTCTTTTATTGGCTGTCCGCTCATTTGTGTTTTTTTCTCAGTTAAGTGCTTGGCTGAGTGTTTCTCATGGTGCTATTCCAAGAAATATTCTTTACAGGTATGTCTAGGGTAAAAAAATAAATAAATAAAAAATCCATTGCTTACAAGTTGGTTTCAGCTGATAGCATGGTTGGGTTTCTGGAGGTGGTGATTTACAGGAGGAATCTGACCATCTTGTCACCAGAGTAGCTGGTAGAGTTAACCATCTAGTTTATATTCTGATAATTACATACTACTCAACCAAGGCACCTTGGTACAAAACCAAAGGACAGTGTATATTCCGTTATATTGGTGAACTACTGAATGATCTTTTTCCTATTTAGTGGTTTACATTCTTCACCCCTAAATGTAAACTGATAAAATTTACTGTGGTTTTCTCAAAATAAGTTCAAGGAATTTAGATGAGAATCTGTTTGAATTTAGTGTTTGAATTAAATTTTGATGAGCATTTAACTTTGGAGAACCAAGAATGAATTAAGTACTATAACTATAAACTAGAAAATCTTTCAGTCCTACTACATGTCTGTACTGATACACTTAATGGATTTTTCACTTCTTGAGATGTATCAATACTCGGCTTGATAAGCAAATCTAATTGTCTCTCAAGGTGGAGAGTATCTCTTTATTTCTTTGTACAATGGAATTAGCTGAATCTCTGTTAAGAATACAAAGTCCTGTATTTTGTTCATGTTTCAATAAATGATTTTCAATTCTTTTATTCTCA
This sequence comes from Elephantulus edwardii, assembly GCF_000299155.1. Classification (NCBI taxonomy): domain Eukaryota; kingdom Metazoa; phylum Chordata; class Mammalia; order Macroscelidea; family Macroscelididae; genus Elephantulus; species Elephantulus edwardii. The sequence goes on along the minus strand of NW_006399975.1, from coordinate 820,421 downwards.
ATATTTAATCTTAAATGAACTGACATCTTTAAAAAGAAAGTTTTTATTTCAACCATGACTTGTATCAGAATAACCTGTATAGTGCTGTGGTTTAGTAAAGACCCAGTGATAATTAATATAAATAAATAAACAAAAGGATGTGTCTGTCTTGAAATTTTTGTAGCATACAGTAATAAAGATCTCACTTTATTTTTTTTAAGATCTAACTTTATAATCCGTTGATTCAGTCTTTTTTTTTCTGATTTCAGAATCAGTGCTGCTGATGTAGATTTACAGTGGAATTTTTCCCAGACGCCAATTGAACATGTGTTTCCTGTTCCCAATGTTTCTCACAATGTGGCCTTGAAAGTCAGCGTTCAGTCCTTGCCCAGACAATCTAATTATCCAGCTTTAACCTGTAGTATTCACACAAACATTGGCCTTTATGAGAAAAGAACTCAAGAACATGAACTTAAAACTCATCAACAGCGCAATTCTAATGAAGTAGAACAAGGTACAAACAGTTCACAGCGTCTGTGTAGCAAACAAACTTGGACCATGGCACCTGAAAGTGTATTACATGCAAAACATGGCACAACTCCACAGTATGCTACAACGGTCAAAAATATCAAACTGTATCCAGGCAGTGGCAGTAAATCTGACTATGGAGCATCTCAAGCCAATATTCTGAGCTTTAATGGTACAGAAGATACAAAATCACATGAAACATCAGTGAGAACTTTAAAATCATTTTCATTGATTGATCCAGCTGTCTCTAGTCACCAGAGTTCCTGGCAGTCAGTGAGTGAGACTAATCCTTTAATTGGTTCTTTAATTCAGGAGCGACAAGATATTATTGCAAGAATTGCTCAGCATCTGATTCATTGTGATCCAAGTTCTTCACATGTTTCTGGACATCCATTTAATACACAAGAGTCTAGTTCTCTTACTTCAAAACTTTTCCGAGGTTCACAAGAAAATGAAAATGTAAGAAAATGTAAGGAAACTTTCTCCATTTCTTTTGGTCCTGAGTTTACATCCCCTGAAGACAACAATGAAGGGAAAATTCAAGTCAAGTCAGAAACTCCTCAGAATGAAACTTGCATACCTAATGGTGTTTCTCGTTCAACCTTTGGTGAGACTAATCCTTTGATAGGCTCTTTACTCCAGGAGCGGCAAGATGTTATCGCAAGGATCGCACAACACTTGGAGCACATCGATCCAACCGCATCTCATATCCCCCAGCAGTCATTCAAAATGCATGATTCCCCATTGATTCCTTCTAAAACATTTAGAAGTTCATATGAAGACAAAAATTTATTGAAGAAGAACAGGGATGATGTCTCAGTTTCCATTTCTAGTCCAAAATTTTCATTAATAGAAGACAACAATGAAGGAAAAAACCAAATACCTGATAAAACTTTTAGTCCTTTTAAATGCAATAGTAAAATGAAGTCTTCTTTGAAACCTCAAGTAAAAAGAAATCAGCACCAGGAAAATCCTAGTGAAATCATCCAAAGTACATTTCAGGAAACACAAAATAAAGCTACTTCCTCAAATATGTCCATTTGCAAAGAAAATAGTTTGGAATTGACAAGCAGATTGGAAAATACACTTTCTGGATGTCAATTTAAGGAACAAGACTTTAGCAGTGGAAATGATAAACAGTATTCAAATTCTAACAGTATTGACAAACAGCTTTGTGTAAATAAACATAAGGAGAAAGTAATAAAAAATGAAAATTGCAATCCAGGATCTTTTAACAAACAAACTGACTCTAAAATTAAAGTCACTATGCTGGAAATGTCTGAATATCTACACAAACATGAGAACAAGTGCTCAAATAAAGACTCAAAAAAGCCTAAAAGTACTCAACTTAATAGTATAGAAAATTATTGCAATACAGATAGCAAAAGTTTCAAATGCAAAAAAACAGACCAATTTAAATATGGACCGGGTAAGAACGAAGATTCGTATGACGAAAAATCTCGAAACCATTCTCTGAGGAAGGGGATAAAAGACTGTTTGCCCACATGTGGACGACTAAACAATATAGAAGCATTGGTAGGTAACAGTATTTCAACTCATTCCTAGTCATTTGTTATGCCTTGAGTTTTGTTCACAAGAGATCTAGTTATGAAACTACAGTGCACATTATTAATAAAACTATAAAACTGTTAACTAATATCCTTAAAAATCTAATCTATCCACTAAAGACCCAGTGCTAGTAAAGTAGAAGAAACAAAATCATACAGTTTTAAAAAGTATAAGCTAATAATATGAAAATATTTAAACCATCTATTAGGTCTGCTACTTAGACTCTCTTAGACTATTCTGTTTTTTTACCATCTACTATTTAGATGTTGTTGATTGCCTTCGAGTGGAGAACAACTCATGGCAACCTGTGAAAAAAAGGCCTGTAGCCCCTCTACAACTATCGATATTTATCAAAGATCATAGCATTTCCAGAGGCAGGTTGTTTAGGAAGTGGATGCCACAATATTGGACTTGTGGATTTAGGATAATGAATGCTAAATTTGTTCTTCTTAGTTGCCATCAAATCAATTCTGACTTACAGTGTCCTCATGTGATGCACAGTATATAAATAATGTATTAGTAATACTTAGTTAGATCACATTATAGAGCATTTGATCCTTTTTGGTACCTTCCAGTAGTATAAGTGGTATAGTTGTCATGAGGAAGATGAGAGTTGGAGATTAACTGGCACCCCAATAGCTATAGAAATCTTTAGTAGTCCAACTGACACACATTTGCAAGTCTTTTAATTCTTTTAAGATTCTTTCTGCTCCATTATGAAAGACAAATCTGTGGACAGTCAAATCATTTTAGTATTTAACATTTCATGATGTTCTTTCCTTTTTATTTAACTACTTATGAACAGTTGCGAAGAATAAGTAGGAATCAGTGATGCAACTGATTAGCTTAATATATTGCTTATAACCTAGTACGAAACAAACTGTGCTCACTGAATTACCAAGTGATTTAAGAAATATCTGTAGAGAAATTACTAGGCTGTTTCTCAGAAAACCTGGGCTCTAGATCTAGTTTCATCATTTAGTCTTTGAATGGTGTTGAATAAATCATTAGTTTCTAATAGCCTCAAACCAATAATTCCAAATGCGCTTCCCTTGAAGAGATTCTAAGTCAAGTCTTTCCCAAGACTGTAAATCTTTCTGGGAAGAAACTGAGTCATCTTTTTTTTCGCCTAGTGGCTGTGGGCTCAAGCTGCCAACCTTTCCATTAAGAGTTCAGCGTCAGGGATTTTACATTACTCCATTCTCTTCAGTTTTAAAATAAGAACAATTAAATGTCATAATCAAGTCTGAATTATTTTAATTCATCTATTTTTCACATAAATTACTTTTGCTGCACATTACTGTTGTAAAATTGTGCTGTTTCCAATTTATATTCAGTGTTAATTTCCAATTTCTTAAAATTACAATTGCTACAAAACCTTGCCTTGATTTTAAGAAGGTTTACATGATCCATCCTGAAATTTGACAGGGAGGTATAATCTGGGCATGGCAGATTCTAAAACCACTAAGAATCATTTTTTTCCCTTCATGTACTTGTTTTCAGTACAATGATAACAGCATTTACTATGTGTTTTTACATACGTTAATTCACTTAATCATGTCACTACCCTCGGAGATTTTTATTAATCTCATGTTGTTAATTACCTAAAGCCTAAAGAGGTTAAGTAACTGCCTCAAGGCCGCAAAGCTTGTAGTGGTAGAGCACAACCCAATTTGGTCTTTCTTCATTTTTATTCATGTGTTTTTATGAATTTCTGATCTTTGAGATTAAATTACCCAAATTCCCATAAAGTAGCTGATTTCCTATATTACTTTTAAAAATCGTTCTATGACTTAATTATGCATAGGTATTTTTAAATTCAGTGGGTTTTTCCTTTTTTTTTTCTGGATCACACCCTCACCAAAATTATATCCTCTTTGGGTGACTCTTTTATATTCATTTTTTTTTCCCTTTAATAGATGAACTAGGCTTTTTCCTACCTTTGAATGATTGGGGGTTTCCCCACAAATTGAAAACCGTAAAAATATTTCCAGTAGCTTACTTGATGCTGAATTTTAAATATTTATAAATATATTGATAGATTGTGAAAGGGCAGTCATAAAATGGGGAATGCTTAGTCTGACTTCTGCCTGCTTCATAAAGGAAGACTGTCCTCATCAATAATATCCATAGTACCAAACAAATAGCTACATGATCAGACATGATGCCAGCCCACCCTCCCACCCCATGTTCTTGCTCTTATTTCTATGAATCATTGGGTCCAAGATTTGCTGCAACTTGACTCACAGTTTTTACTCACAGTTGTGGGGTTTATTAGTGAAATAAGTTGGGGAGTGAAGAAGGCAAAGAATATCAAACAATGCATGTCCAGGTTTAGTCCAGCAGTCCCAAGCCAGATTAATACAGCACAATTCCTCAATTAGTGAAAGTCCAGGTTCTTTTCAGCCTCACAAGTATACCTCTCGTTTCCTCACTTATCCAGCAAACTTTATCTCAGAGCAATTACAAGTCAGCTTTTCCTTCAGCCATCCAGAAAGTAACACTTTTAACTGTGGCTCCATCTCCAGGGTTCCTCTGGTTACACTTTGCCACAGTCTCTACACCCTCTCTCCATCACCATCTCTCACACTGCAGAAAGTGTTCTTTTATATTTGTCCTATAGCTGTTGATAATTTGCAAGATTATATGTCAGCAGTTAAGGTAGATGGACACCACACCCCCAGTGGGAGCTTACATTGTGTACTGGATAGAAAAGCCAATGAAGGTTTATGATGCCACAGAGGACAATTATAGTTCAGAGATACTTCCTTTAGAATATTTTATCTGTCATATTACAAGAAAACAAAACTCGGAGTTAGTTTCATGAACACTACTGAATACATACTTATATTCACAAGGTGTCAGTCAGTCTATATTAGTTGTCATTAATTATATTTAAGTATGAGTCTAAAATACAATTTCCTAATACTTAAAGTACTGGATATAAGAATTAAAATCTAATTGTTATCTTAGCAGAGGACGTTACCACTGAAGCAGTCAAATATCTGGCAAAAACATCATTTTCATTCCTTGGATGGAACTTCAACCAGAGCCTTCCATCCTCAAACTGGATTGCCTCTTCTTTCAAGTCCTGTAAGTGCCCTTTCATCTCATGTTCAGTACTTGAAGACACTTGCTTGACATGTTTGAAAATAATTTTATTCATATTTTTGGATTAAAAATAATCTTAAAGTGTTGGGCAAATTTCTATTTGGAAAATATTTTCTTTCGATAACACATTGACATCTAAATAATAATATGGGGGGAAAAGACTAAAAAGGAAATTAATTTTATCCAGATAATATAATTTCTCCTAGTTTTTATTTTTTGTGCCTCAAATTTGAAGTGCTGTTCAATGTAAAGAAAATATTTGAATGTCAACTGGATTTTATGAAAATAGATTTGTTTCTTGTTTTGAAACTGGTGAGCCCTTCCACTTTAGTCATCTAGGAATCATAATTATGATTGGCTTCTTGAAACTTAAGCACTAACTCATCTTACTCAAAAGCATATGTCTCACACATACTAGATTAAAAAATAGATCTGAGTGTGATGGTTAAGAGCACCACTTTGGAATCAGAATGGCTTTATTCTGGTTCTGTGATGTTAAAGAAGTAATACAACCTCTGAGCCCATTTTGTCATCTGTAAAATTGAGATGATAATTCATAATTTCAGTGTTGTGAAGATCTTTCCAACGTGCATGTTGTATATTGATTGATTGTTGTAGTTAATTGCCGTCATTTCATAGGCAACTCATAGAGACCCTATGAACGAAAGGCCTGAGCATTTATGCTGTATATAGTTTTAATTTGGGTCTTTTATTTAATATCATGCAATTTGTATTCTTTAATGCAAAGCAATGTAAATTTGTATTCTTTAATATAATTGGTGACTGAGAATCCAGAGCAATATTTTAAAATATTTATCTGTGAATAATTAGGGTTTGGGTGGATGCTTCAGTGGGGTAGAGATGAACATCTCTCTTTAACCCATTTTTTTCTTCCTTATTTTAAAGTTACAAATGCTTTTGCACCCAAAATACAACTGATGTATATAAAATTAAAAAGTTAAAGTCTTAGATGTTATGGCATTTTGGGATTCCACGCAAGATTTGGTTTAAAAGAATTGTAATTCTGTTTCTTAACTCCTAGTAAAAATACTTTTATAATTA
>NW_006399975.1:774712-812440 GCF_000299155.1 Elephantulus edwardii | reverse complement strand
GGTTGGCGCAGGATAGAGCAGGGTTTAGGGCTGTTGTGCATAGGGCCGCTATGAGTTGGAAACGACTCGACGGCACATAACAACAACAACATTAAGAAGGAAGATTTTAAATATGTGCGTGACTTTCATTTGCAAAGCATTTTGTCATTTTAAAAGATCTTAAGATTTCATTTGAAATTTCATTTTTATTTTAGGTTCCTCAAAGGAAAACACAGTCAGGTTGCTTTGATCTGGATTCTTCATTACTGCACCTGAAAAGCTTATCATCTAGAAGGTATTTATCTTAAAACACATTTGTGTGTGGGAGACAAAGAAAACTCTCTTTTACTGCAGTAAATGCTGTTGACTTTAAAAAAATCAAAATTATAACAGAAATCCAATTGACTTTCATTTTCAGGATGATGTCATGTTCATAAGAACTAACATATGTTACTGTTACATATTTGTCTTAACAAGCCAGTACTAACTACAATGTGTGTTTGAACACTGGTGGTACAGTGGATTAAACAAGAGGTTACTGTAAAAAGAGTAAGGGCCACATGGGGACAGCCAGATCTGATCTTTGCCATGTTCACAAAGGGGATGGAACTGTCCCCGTCAACATATCAGTAACACAAAACCAGTACCCGTGAGGTCAGACATGTCTCCCACATTCCTGCACATCTTTCTACCGATCTCAACATTGTTCGTACTATTTGCTGGATCCAAAATCCAATGCAAGAGCTCACAGAACCATGTTGGGGAAGTCAAAAGGTTATAATCTAGATTAGAAGCAGAATACTTTCAGAAGAGCTTCTCAAATGTGCACATAGTCATCTCAGCCTTGAGCCTCACAGCTTTAGATCAGTGTCTCAGCCCTGCCAATATTGGCTCTCCCCTACTTCCAGTTGCCCTGCAGACCTGGATCTTAGCTTAGCTGTGCTTCTATCCCTAGGAGACAGTGGAAGCGGTGGTGTGGGGAGAGTAGCAGCCAGCTCTGTCTCATGTTGGGTCTCTTTAGTCCTCTCTTTCAGTTATGGCTGCTCCTGCTGTAAGTGTAGCTGGAACAAAAATGTCTGGTCCTGAAGGGCATCCTACATTCTCTTGTTTCTTCTTCACTCGTGAGAAAGATCTAATCTACTGCTAGAGCCACTCAATTTATTGGTGAGACTAGCCAGTTCCCTTGTAGATAGGTGAGACTGGCCAGGCCCCTTGTGGAAAGGCTAACCTGCTCTATTCAAATATTCCCACCCATCCACATGGTCAAATCAGATTTAATGACTAGAAAAGTCATACTGAAAGATAAACTCCACAGTAGCTAATCAAAAAGCCATCCACAGGAGAAAGATGGGGCAATGAGCTTCCATAAAGTTGTACAGCCTTGGTGACCCTATGAGGTAGTTCCAGTCTGTTCTACAGGGTTAATAGGAGTTGCAGTTAACTCATGGCAGGAGCATGGATCTTAGCACTTGAGTACATTTGTAATGCCTAGTCATTCACTTACACTTTTACCTCATACTTCTTTCCAAAAAAAACATTGGCAGTTACTTCCATAGTGTCAGATAATGTTCTATTATTTAGTTATGTAATTTTGCTATTCATTTACTCACTTTAACTGGAAAATGAAATTTACGTAGACTTTTTTACATTAAATATTTTAAGTATGCAATATAGGATAAATTCACCTCAAAAAATTAATATGCATTTTATGAAAATAGAAAAAACAAATTTTATTTATAGAAGGTTTTCCTTCCTATTCAGTATATAATAAGCTAAGAGTTATAAATTTAAGAAAACTTACTGGAAGTTATAGATCTTCTTTGGCAAATATCATGTAGAGATTGCAAACTTAATAAAAAATTTCAAACTTGGTATTTTCATCTTAAAATATAGTTACTTTGTTAACATTTGTACCTGGTGAAAATTAGTCACCTTTTTCTTTTTGAAAGTATGATAGTATCAGCAAAATGAACCAGATTCTTTTCCTTCTATGTAGAAATTAGATAATATTGTTGTTAAACTATTTTTTATAATGTTATCTTTTCCTAATTTTCTCATAGTGCTCAGCCATGTTTAAACACTGAAGATGATCCAGATATTCATGAAAAGCCATTTCTAAGTTCTAGTGCTCCACCTGTGACAAGTCTAAGTCTTCTAGGAAATTTTGAGGTAATATATTCTGAAATTATTGTTGAGTTTAAATTTCTTAGCCTATAGGCTTTTTCATGTCGATAATTTTGTACAAACTTGAGGAAATCGTCAGCAATAGCATCTTCAAATAGTAGCGAATAATAAGTGGCAAGTTTTGGGGGGAGAAAATCCAAAATATGTGTTTTATTTGAGTAGTGATCATTTGTCATCATAATTGAATGCTTTCTTTATAACAGTATAAAAGTATTTTAAGGTTAAAGCTTTTCAGTGGAAAAAGAAAGATATTTTGTGGTAAATTGATTTCTTTTCCATGTCAGTTCAAAAATATCAGTTCAGATTGCAGGCACTAAAAATAAACCAGTCAGTATGAGTCACAAGCGACTTGATGGCACATAACAACAACAACAACATGGGATATTTAGTAGAGTCTTTGATCTCTAGTCATTAGATTCCCATTCCAACTCCTTAGTTGGGACAACCAAAATTGAACAGAAAAACGCAGCATCTCCCTTGTTGTTAACCTGAGATCATAAGGATTTTCTTTTAGAAATTTGATTGTTTTATTTCTCTTAAACCTCTGTGTTTGTCCCTTTCTCAATACCCTTCATTTGTTATTGTAGCTTTATAGTAAGTCTTCTGGACCAGTAGTAAGTATCATTATTCTGAAAATTTATTTGACTAGTGTACTTCCTTTGCCTTTTCAAATGTTTTAAACAATAGCTTGTGTAATTCTACATAAGTCTGTTTAGATTTTTATCTTGAGATTATGGAGTTGAGGTTTTGGTGGCAGAGATCAGTTTGGGGAAAATAATAGAATCTTCCAACCTCAGAATACAGTGTATTCTAACTTTGTAGTGTATGTATCTTTTCTTTTCTTGTTCTATTACATAAATTGGGGCCTAGCATGCATGCTAATGTATTCATTTAAAGGCACAAAAATCAGAATTAGTTCAGATAATGTCAATAACTAATATAGATCATTTCTCTTATCCATAAACATTTGTGTGTGTGCCCTTCCTGTGACCTTCTCAATTATCTTGAGACATTTTTGCTCATTTAAATATTTCAGTACCTATTTTGTGTCCTATGTCATACTGTCATACTAGAAAATAATATAAAGCTAAGTGATAAAGTTACCATAATAGAGAAGTACACATTCTACTGGAGAAGACAGACATGTAAGTTATAACTTTACTACCATAATAGAAATTTCTTCATTATTTCTGCTCTGTTAAAGGATCTGGAGAAGGCTTTACTTGGGAACTGCTGTTCCAGTGGTCACAAAAGATGAGTAGGGAGTTCTGGTGGCCTAGTGCTATGGAGCTGCACTGCCAACCCGCAGTCAAACAGTTTGAATCCACCAACTGCTCCTCAGAAGAAAGATGAACAATCTCCTCCCATACAATTTATAGCTTCTGAAAATCCTGCTGGAGGCTCAGATATGAGTCAGTTCCAGTTCCACAGCACATAACATAGTAACAGAATTTTGCCAAATAAATATGTTTAGGGAATGGAGAGCGACATAGGCAGAGGAAAATGACACATACAAATACATATGTTCAAGAATAGTAAATAAAAGAACATAATATTAGAAAGTATCCATTATAATCGAAACATGGATGTTTGGGGCTAATTCTTAGAGAGTTGTGTTACAAAACCTCCCCTCCATTGATGGTCTGGATCCACCAGTGAATCTGTGGGAGGAAAAAGGAGAGTCTCCCCCAGTTTGATTTACAGCACTGGAAACCTGCTAGTGGATAAGCTATGAGTTGGGTCCCACTCTGTGACAATGAACTGAGCTGAAATCTAAGTTAGTGAGGGGTGGAGTAGTATGGAAAGAGATGAGAGGTGAGAAGATTGATAAAGTATGAGAAATGTAATCAATAATACTAGGTGCAACATGTAGAAACTGTTGAGGCGAGCTCTGGTGGCCTAGTGGCAAGAAGGTGTACTGCAATCCCAGAGGTTCATGGTTCAAATCCACCAGATGCTCTGCTGGAGAAGGAGGAACAATCTCCTCCTATACCAGTCAGATCTGATTTGACAGTACACACACACACACACACAAATAATAAAATAAAAAAAAAAAGAAGAAAAAAAGAAATTGTTGAGTGGGCCTACCTGTGTACAAGTGGTAAGAAATAAGGCAGGAAAATATTATGGGCCCTCCATGTCATGTTGCTTCCTCCCAGAAAGAGCTTTTTAGCTAGTAGGGATTAAAAAACAAACAAACAAACAAACAAAACCACCTTTTTTATATATTAAAAAAAACCAAAAAACCTGTCAAGTTGTTTAAAGGACATACTAGACATAGAAAGCCTAATTAGAAAATTTTGCATCATTTGTACAGAGCGAATATTGTGAGAGTCTAAGAATGTCTATCTGTGTTTTATTGATTATGCAAAAATGTTTGATTGTGTGGATCATAACAAACTGTGGCTGACTCTGAGAAGAATGGGAATCCCAGGACACTTGATCATTCTAATGCAAAACCTATACATGGACCAAGAGGCAGTCATCAGAACAGAGCAGGGAAACACTGCATGGTTCAAAATTGGGAAGGGCGTACGCCAGGGATGTGTCCTATCTCCATACCTTTTCAACCTGTGTGCAGAACAGATTATCCGAGAGGCTGGGATCTAGAAGTGTGGCATCAGGATTGGTGGAAGATCTATTAACAATCTGTGTTATGCAAATGACACAACCCTGCTTGCTGAAACTGAGGAGGACCTGAAACACTTGCTGCAGAGGGTCAAGAACTGCAGCCTTCAGTATGGATTGAGGCTTAATGTCAAGAAGACAAAGATTCTCACCATTGGACCAATTGGCAGCATCAGGAAGGATGGTGAGGAGATTGAGATTGTTAACAACTTTAGTCTCCTTGGCTCCACTGTCAACACTCTTGGCACCAGTAGCCAGGAAATAAAAAAAAAAAAACGTGTTGCGATGGGAAAGTCTGCTGTTAGGGACCTCTCCGAAGTACTGAAGAACAATAGTGTCACTCTGGAGACTAAGGTGCATCTGATACAGGCTATGGCCTTTGCAATCACTTGTTACGCATCAGAGAGCTGGACAATGACTAGGAAGGATAGAAGGAGAATTGATGTCTTTGAGCTGTGGTGCTGGAGAAGAGTATTGAATGTACCATGGACTGCCAAGAAAACAAACAGATTCATCCTGAAGAGGGTTAAACCAGGCTGCTCCTTGGAGGCAAGGATTCTGGGGCTTTTTCTGACATACTTTGGACATGTTCTAAGGAGGGAGAGGTCCTCAGAGAGGGACATCATGCTTGGGAGGGTCGAGGGAAGGCGCAAGAGGGGAAGACCCTCTATGAGGTACACTGATTCAGTGACTGGGGTAATCGGGTTGAGTGTGTCAGAGGCAGTGTGATTGGCACAGGAAAGAACAGGGTTTAGGGCTGTTGTACATTGGCTCACTATGAGTTGCAAGTGACTTCACAGCACATAACAACAATAACCAGATAGGTTAGTGGTTTAGGGATAGAAAGGAGGGCACGAGACTGAAAGAAAATCAGGAGAATGTAGACTAAATTAATTTTAAATTGATTATAGGGCAATAGAGAGAAATTAGCGTGGCACTGGTCTCTTGGTTTTATAGTTTTGACAAATGTTTTTTAATTGCTGCTCTGTGATTGTTTCAAATTCAGAAAACATGGTATTAGTGTCATGAAGGTATAGAGTGTTGGTTTTCTAAGAATTACTCTATGAAAAAAATGATAGTCACATTTCATCACACGTGATGCATGCATAGTAGATACATGTATATTAAGAGAAAGCTTTTAAAAATGTTTAATATGAGTTCTTGAGAAGTGGGGTGAATTTTATGAAGTGCAGCTATACAGCTGCTTCAACCAAGACACAAAGATGATAATTTAGCAGTTTGAATTATGGTCATTTAATACCATTTTATATTCTCATCTTTTAGTATTTTAAAACTTAAACCATCTTTTTAAAAATTTGCAACTTGAGTGCACAAGTTTCTTGATAATAAACTTTGTCAGTTATATTAAAAATGTTTCTAATATGTGAACAGATAAAATTGTGATAACCAAATTGTAAAAAAAGGTATTTCAGTGAGTGATTTTAGAAGAGATAAAAAAAAGCCTTTTCTACCTCAGTTTTGTACTTGTTAGGTGCCATCAAGTCAGTAGTTTCTAATCCAGTTGACAACAGAGAGCTCTTACCTAATAGTTTCCTGGACTGTACTCTTTATGGAAACAGGTTGCCAGGTCTTTTTCTTTTGTGAAGCCACTGTTTGGACATGAACCACCAACCCTTTAGGTTAGCATTCAGGTCTCTTGGCACTAACAGGTCTCTTTTTTTGTCTACTTAAAATATACTATTTTATGATTAGACTAAATAATAAAACACATACAACAGAAAGATGAAGTTATTTCTTAATTGGGGTTACAGATGTTTGGGTTTATCTTTTTAAAAAGTTTTGGTGAAAACATGCACAGCAAAATATACGTCCATTCAACAATTTCTAAATTTACAGCTTAGTGATACTGATGACGTTCTTCACATGATGCCATCCTAACTATCTATATTATTTATATAGCTATCTATCTATTATCTATCTATAACTATTATCTATATAACTATCCATATTGTTTCACCCTCCACTAACTTAGATTTACTGTTCTCTAAACTTCTCACTATACTTTAGAGTTACTGGTGTCAGTTTGATCTTAACACAGATAATCCTTAAAATATTCACTGTTGTTGTGTTGTTAAGTGCTGTTGAGTCGCAGGCGACTCATAGCAACCCTATGAACGAAAGTCCTGGACATCTCCTGTATAACTTTCATCCTTTCTCTAGGTTCATAGGGTTTCCAGAGGCTAGAAACGTTATTTATAAGTTAGCTGAACAGTTATTTGGTTTAAAGATTACTTCAATTTCCATGGTTTGAAAATTATCTTAGACCTTTTCGTCTGAGTGGATAGAGTTAAGTTTGGTTTCTACAGAAGTTTTAATTCTGTTCATGTCTTTTCCCTTTAACTTAGAATCCATTAAGTCTTTGATCAAAGTGTTCAGTATTCCTATCAAACACCATAGAGGCATTTAGATGTGTCATTCTGTTCCTTCTCTAATTCCTGAGGTGTTATCTGTTGCTGCTGCACCAGGCAAATAAAAAAAATTTGTATCTTGAATACAACAAACTTTTAAGTGCCTGAGCACAGCTAGCTAAACTAGAAGGCAAAACAGAAACTCTGACTATAGTCCTAAGGCCAGTTGACTGCCTTGTGTATGTCTTTTTAACCAGTTTTTTTCAAGTGCTTCCTTGTACTTGCTATTAAGTCACTGTGTTGCATGAAAAATTTTATGTATGACCCTTTTTTGTGCCATTTTTTATCAATTATAAAGATAAAAATGATGCATACCATCAAGTCAGAACTAAACTGACCCTCCAGCAGGTTTTCAGAGGGAGTACATCGCATAGAAGGAGACTGCCCATATTTCTCCGCAGACCAGCCAGTAGATTCTAACCACGTCCCTCCTTACCACTAAGCCCCCAGAGCTCCAAGATAAAACAGTATACATGAAAATATTAAGTCTAACTGATGATCCTCAACAAGACAGGTTGATACAGTGGCTTTAACAAATGAATCAAGCACCTAACAACAATAGAAAAGTTAAAAGAGGGCTTAGCATGGGTTAGTAGAGTAAAAGGAGATCAAACTTTGTAGGACGTTATAAAATTAAAATTTATTTTCTTTGGTTTTCCAGGAATCCGTCTTGAACTATCGTTTAGATCCTCTTGGCATTGTTGATGGTTTTACTGCCGAGGTCGGGGCAAGTGGTGTTTTCTGCCCTACACATTTGACTCTTCCAGTTGAAGTGTCATTCTACAGTGTTTCAGATGATAATGCTCCCTCTCCTTATATGGCAAGTATCTTTCAAATTGTCTTCTTCTGCACAGCCAGTCAACTTAGTAAAAAATGTCTTTACGTGTAAAGAGTTAGTATGGCTTTGATGAAATGCTTAAAAATAGAAAGCATTTCCTAAGATAAATATAAGGGCTTAATAGAAACTCATATAACAGAATATTACCTCACAGTTTCTTTCTAAGGTTGCTTCAACAGTAGAGACCTTTGGTTTTATTTGTTGATTATGCTTTTTTCAAGGTAATTGAAATGAAAATAGATAGTATGATTAGCTGACGTGGCATAGCTTGCTAGATTCACACATGTTCTCAGTTGTTTCCTCTTAATTCTAGTCCTTTCCATCTGATTCTGCTCTTAGTAGATTTGCATGTTGGTTGTATTTGGTGCCATAAGGCTTTGTGAACAGCTTCTCTTCACTTTTCTTCTGTGTAGTTTGTCTTTGGTTCACACTGTCCTTCTCCTGAGGAGCTAGCAGCCTCTTTTGAGTTAGCAGCCTGACACGTTATGATGCTATGTGCTACCAGGACTTCTTAGGTATTACATATTGTTGCTGTTAAGTGCCGTTGAGTAACTACAACTTATAGTGACCCTGCCGTATCCTGTGCCATCCTGACCATCTCTGGCATACTTGCGCCCACTGTCAGAGTCATTGTGTCAGTCCATCTCGTGAGGGCCTATAAATGGCTATGTAGTTGTTGTCAAGTCAGAATTGACTCATAATTGATCCTCCAGGAGATTTTCAGAGGCTAAAAATCACATGGGAAGCTATTGTCCTCCTTCTTTTCCCGTGGCAAATGGCTATAGGTGTAGAAATGTTCTGGCCTTGCTGCGTGAATTCTCTAGCTTAGCCTCTCCTAATATCCCCTGCACCCTTATCTTTTAGATTGTAAAAGACTTTAGTAATGTCTTTTGTTGTTAATAAGACCTGCAACAAGGAAATTCTGTGTAATTAAGAAACACTGCGAGAACAAATGATGTTATAGTATATGGCTTGTTCCTTAAGCTAAATAAACTGATGAAGACTGATGAAGCTAATTGCATTCCAGTGGTGCAACATATAGTCAGTATTTGATACTTAATTTAGAAGAAAATGAAAAAGAATATTCATATTATTAAGATATTTCTTTTTCTCCAATAATTTTACACTTGTTGGTCAAAATCATGAAGCTGTATAATTGTTACTATCAAAGCCAGAAGTCATTAATTATCAAAACCCTTCATAAACACATTCAGTTATCACATACACAACCTATTAGCCATTCACCAGAGAACAATATGCCCAGTTTTTTCCCTTTGAGAATGTAGTATCATTTTGAAAGTGTAATTGTTAGTTTTTCTATAATAAAAAAGATTGAAAAGCACTATTGAGACAAACTCAGCACCAGAATAAATGCTAGGATGCTAACAGTGTTAGAATATAGATATAAGGAAGAATGGCAGTTTTATTTCACTGTAACATTAAAAGAGTCTGGTGGCACAGTGATAAGGAGTAGCACTTCCAACTGAAATACACCTAGTTCAAACCCACTAAATGCTCTGTAGGGGAAAAACAATGAATATTCTTCTCCCGTGAGATTTACAGCCTCTGAAAACCCACTGGAGGGTCAGCTATGAGTCTGTTCCATCTTGATAGTTTATGTCACAACAGCATTGACATTAAAAGTCATAGCAGTTCTCACTATCTACTGCATGTAGATACAAGAAGAGAAAATCTAACATACTATATACCATATTAGTAAACATAGTCTCTGATAACAATTAGGCTTAGAAACAAGATAAAATGGTGAACTGGCTAAAATTTGGCTCAAGTGTTTTTACTGTAATTCAGAAAAGAACAGTAATTTGAATAAACTTTTAAAAAGCATAACAGCATTAATCTTATATCTCAGTGGATATATTAGATAGTGGTAAATCAGGTTATTGCACTGAGTTAATCTGTCCTCTGAGAAAAATAACATTGGTAGCATAGTATGTAATGTGTCAAGCCGCTAACTGAAATGTCAGAAGTTCAAATCCACCAGCTACTTCTGGGAAGAAAAATGGGGCAATCTTCTTCTATAAAGATTTATAGCCTCGGAACACAATGGAAGGGTTCTGGTGAGTTGCAATCAACTGTTGGCTTTGGTTTAAGAATAGGGAAGCCAGGTATAAAGCAGGTATGCCAATGGCGAGACCATTATGATTTCCTGACATTTGCAATCAACCAAATTATGATATGCTAATGTTCCGTTTAGCTGTGTATATTCTATTCCAAAGCAATGGGATTTTTTTTTCCCACAAGGTTTTTATCAAATTTAACTTCTTAGCCTTATTATTCTATGCTAAAATACTAGAAAAACATGTACTTTTTCTGTATGTTAAAATATAGTAATGTGTTTCTTGGCAGAGAACTAATATGCCAACTGATTTAAATTTCTTAATAAGGTCAATATGTTTTATAATGACGTATCAAAAAATATCCCAGTCCCTTTGCCACTACAGCCACTGATCTTTAATTGCTTACAAATCATTATAAAATATTGTCTTAAACAAAGTTTTTCTAAATCTGTATTTTTTCCTTCATAAATGGATTTAATTACTACCAGCACCTGATACTCTTAATAACTATAAACATTGTGTGTATTCAATGAACTAAGTATAGGTGTGGCAGTAGTGTTTGCCTCACAGGTTTTTTTATCATTTTAGGAGAGGTTGAGGTGGCAAGGAAGAATGGTAATTGTGTATTTTTTATAGAAATATGATTGTGAAAGTAACTCTTTCTTAGATATATTCTAATTTTTCTTTCTGAAACTAGGTAGAAGTGTATTAATGTAATATTTTTCATGTAGATTAAATACACACTGCTTATATTAAAAAGGAGTTCTGGTGGCCTAATGACAAGAAGCTGCACTGCAATCTTAGGGTTCAAGGTCACCAGCTGTTCCACGGGAGAGGGATGGGTAATCTCCTCCTGTGTGATGAACTGCCTCTGAAAACCCACCAGAGAGTCAGCTGTGGGTTGGTTCCAACTCTATGATACACTACAACAACAACAACATACTAGAAAAGTGGCAATTACATAGTACTTTACTAGACAGGACAGATTTTAAGAGCCAAATTATGCTTCATTGCCCTTTTTCTTAGAGATGCAGTTTGCCGACCTTTGTTTGCATTTTCTTAAATGAACTTGTAATAAATTAGATTTATCAAGGACTGTATCTGTCTCTCCATTTACCCATTCCCGTGAATGAAAGAGCATTTCCCAATATTACTATGCTTCTTTAACAGCCTGGTGTCAATTGCTGTTAACTTGCACTTGAAGGATTCATATGTGGAAATGTGATCTTCTCTTTTTCAGTGCCTACTCCTTTTTACTTCTCGTTCATGGTTTGACTTTCAAACCCTATAGTGTTCCCTAGTTGGACAGTCCTGTTTTCATACCTACTTTTACATAAGAATGACTTGGTTGGTTATTATAAATTGTAAAATGTTTTGAATGTGATTATTTGTTCCATTTAGTGATCTTAACTACTCAAAAGAAAAATAATAGCCCAGTTAAAACAAATCTACATTCATTTCTTAGCTAAGCATTAAATATAATAATAACCACTTTAATCATTTGGTCCTTGCAGTTATTGAGGAGATTCACATATTTTAGTTTAATTTCTCTTGCTTTAATTATACTTACATCTCTTTATTTGGACTTTGGCAAGGATCAGAAAATAGTTGATGAACATTCTTGGCAGAAAAACTACTTCTCCTACTAGAGCAGTGCTCACACGTCAATATACATGTCTTCTAGACAATCTAGAAACATGGATTTGGATTTGGTAGGTTTGGAAAGAAACTGGAAATTCTGCATATCTAACAAGTTCACCGTGATGTACACTGGTCCAAGGGCCTTCCCCCCGCCCTCCACACCCCCATAGCATGATACCTTTTAGAGCTCTCTAAACAAATCAGGGAGCTTTGGTAACTATAGTGGTCAAGAATTGCACTGCCACCCCAAAAGCACACAGTTCAAATCCACCAGATCCTCAGTGGAGACAGATGAGAAATCTCCACCTGTGCAATTTATTGCCTTTGAAAACCCACTGGTCAGCTGTGAAGCTGTTAATCTGTTCTGATATGATGGTCCCCAGAAACAACTAACAAACTTAGCTTTAACCTTGACTCAGATTTTAGGTAGTAGACGTTCAATTTATTATGTTGTAATCTAGATACAACGTGGTTTCTTAGATTTGTTAACAAGCCAGTTATCTCCATTGCTCCAAAGAAGCAAGAACCTAATAACCACCATCCAGGTATATAGAAATGTCTTTTCAGGATGTAGGGATTGTTGCAGGAAAAAATGGTGCATCCTGAAGAAGCAAGTTTTATCACTTTTATATAATACAGATAAAAGTACTAAATATTGTTGATTCAAACTTCATGTTCTGTGTTTGCCTTTAATGTCACTTTTCTATTAATTTAGTGACCAGGGAGAAAATATAGACATCAACCTTCCTTTCTGTTTTTTTCCTGTCTCTGACCAGAAAAACAGATATGTATATAACACAACGGAAGTGAAAGATTGACATTTGTTTTTTGCCATGTCTTAGACCTTCCAAATATGTGACTTTTTACATCTTCAATAACCAGTAAATTGTTTTGATTCTTTATTGCCCACTGATACTTGGGAATAATTCTTTAATCTCCTTTTCTATTTTTGGAAGGTAGAGTAAGGAGCTAATTATTTTTGTTTCTTTAAAATAGAAATTTGAAGCAGCATGACCAGTTGATATTATTTACTATTTATTGTGACATCTCTAGAAAGAGTAAATTGTTTCTTTGTAATGGATTCCTCCTTTATTTCATAGAAAGTACCTCTGTTAGTTCAATTTGAGTATGTTTTATCCATACAAATAAGGTTTTGAAATGTTAGTAATTGCATGATTTATTATTCTTATCTTAGTCTATTATATACATAGCCAGCAGCTTGTACTTAATTTGTTTTCTTTTCTTTTAAGGGTGTGATTACTTTAGAGTCCCTTGGTAAAAGGGGTTACCGAGTACCTCCTTCAGGAACAATACAAGTGGTATGTGTTTTATAGCCTACAATTGCAATAATCATTCTCTCACATACATATAGAACTTAGCCCTTTCTCCTGCTACTGCTGCTGCAACAACTTTGGTAAGTAACAGTAGGGCTGCAGCTTTGTTTGGAGTTTCCCTGCTCTGCCACAGGAATGACCATTTGGGGACCTCCATAACAGTAAAGCCTTAATAAGCTAATCAAGGTGAATGCTGTAGAAAAATAGTACATGACAGTTTGCTTACCTTAGTTATTTTCTATATAATTAGAACCTAGCAATACCAAGGCCTTCTATTTCATGTAATAAGCTAGATTGAGATTGTTCTATTTAAAAGGAGATCCTAATTGCTTTAGCAGGAAAAATTTGGGGTAATAATAATTTCTGAAATTAATTCAGATGTTACAGCCATACGAGGTTGGTGTGTATTCTGACAGATGTGAGGCTGGGGAAGGCAGCATTGTTTCTGGTCTAAGTGATGATCTAGTGTTATCCTAGCTTCTAGCTCAGAGCAGTCCCGTATCACCCCTGAGCTAGGATCCCGAAATTACTTTGATAACAAGGCCAGTTTGAGCGTCAGCTCATCTCCAAACCACACTCAACATAATGTTGCAAATCTTCAAGTCTATTACAGAACTGGGGCTCCTGCTGACTAAACAGTCATCTGAAGCTGGTTCCTCACATTAAATATTGAGTCTCAATCTTTGTGCCCTTTGGCCACAATGTTCAGTGTGTTCATTGCCATTTTTTAATACTGCAAGGAGTTTACATTTATTGTATATCACACAGTAGTAAAAGTTATAACTATGTAATAGATATGTATATATGTAAAATTTTACTAAGGTAAAATCACTGTGTGCTAGAAATGCTATATGCGTGTTTTGAACAATAAGTGTGATAGTATTCTGTTCTCTTGCCCTGATGATGGAGCTTCTAAGAAAGTATAGGAAAACTAGCTGTCAGCTGTCATAAAAATGAGGTATAATCTAGAGGCAGCATAGTCACCTCTTGTTTGAGGACTGCCAGCTTTAATATTTAACTTGAAATCTGAGATTTGGGTAATCTTGCTTTCTTTATACGGTTTAATTACCTATAAATACTTTATGAACTTGTAGTTTACTAATTGTGGCCATTGAATGTACTAGCCTTTCTCTTAAGATTCACTAGACTTCAAAAATTGGATCATAATATTGATATATTTCTCATTTTGATTCAGTGAGTGATGTCCAGTGCCACGGATGAGCTTCTGAAAGCATGAGCACCAAGTTACCTATTGATGTGTTGGTAATTTGGTTAAAGTCAGATTAGCAGTTTGTGGTTTCATTTACAAATTTATACTTCATTTTTCCTTTGGTTATTCACACTCAACTATAAATTGAATCCAAGTCAGTCATTACAAAAGATAAATACTGTTATGATATTGATGGTAATTAGAAAAAAAAAAGCCTAGTGTCACTGCAAGATATGAAGTAAGTCCAAGTGTGAGAATAGTAATTATTATTTGACCACTTGGATCTAATAATAATGAACTTCATTTGCTGAACTTACAAAAGTTTTCAAATAGGTGCTCAAATAATTATCATTTTCCGTTATTAATTTTTAAAATTCACAATAACCATATGTATCTAAAATACCTAAAGGTCTAGTTTTCCTGATCTTTTGGTTGGTTGTTTTTTAAAAAATGTTCTTTTATCTCACGATTTAAAATGTGAGAAGCATTTCAATTACATTTTGAGTACTTTGTAGTTGGTTGGGACTTTTAAGAAGCAAAAATTTGCAGAAATTGAAATGGAATATTTTTAATTCATTAAAAGTATGTCTTGATTAAGTTAGAAATGCTATTTCTTAAAATTGAACTCTGAACAAGAAGGAAAATACATTATATTGAACATGAAATTTGTGGCTAATGATTTTAACTTACTTTGACTATACTATATATAAAGTTGTGAAATTTTATTTACTGTATTTCCTTTATCCCCTGGCGTAAACTTATTGTTTGTGAAGTCTGTTTTCTTGTTAGCACAATCATTTTGAATCATACCAACAAATCTCCTTTTTAAAGAAGAATTTCTGTATTGTTCCTTCAGACCTTATTTAATCCTAATAAGACTGTGGTGAAGATGTTTGTTGTGATATATGACTTGCGAGATATGCCAGCCAATCATCAGACATTCCTACGACAAAGAACCTTTTCTGTACCTGTTAAACAAGAAATGAAGAGAAGTGTTAATAAAGAGAACATCCGACATACAGAAGAACGGTTATTACGCTACCTCATACATTTGAGGTATGTTTCAAATAGATATAAAAATGTGTTACTTTAGAAAAAAATACTGAAATTTTCAATTTCTTAAAAAACAACAAAACACCCCAAACCTGAATTCCTGGTCCTGGACAAAGCAGAAAAAATATGAAGCAAAACTCGCAATCTAAAAAATAACTAGGCTTGATAGTCTGATAAAATCTGGTGGAATCTTCAAGACTGTGGCCTTTTGTAACCTTGTGACCCTTGAACTAAATGGCATAATTTTCAGCCAACTAATTAATATGCTTAAAAAGTCGGCAGCAACAGTACAAAGGTACTCACTTCTTAGAAGAGTTAACAGTACAATTTCAAATGTGCAGTATTTGCCCATGGAGAAAGCTCAGAAAACAGGAAAAGAATGGAAGGATGAATGGAAACGAGAATCACAGGGACGAAGTGAAAATATTACTGTTCTAATGTGGGGACTGTAATTAATGCTGTGAATCAAAACCTATTATGAATCCTTGAACAGAAAACTAATTGCTCTTTAAATGTTTACTCAAATTATAATTTTTATTGTGAGAATACTTTTGGTTTAAGATTTAAAGATTAACTCAAGGCAAAAGTTTTCAGGGGTTCATTCATGGGTTCATTCATCCTCTGTGGCTCCACAAAGTCTGTGTTTCATAAATATTCAAAATTCTGTTTTACATTTCTACCGCTTCTTTTCATCCATAGAATCTAATGTTGTTGGTATGCCTTTGAGTCCATTTGGACTCACAGTGACAGAACAGCACTGCTCTGGGGTTTCCTATCCTGTAATCTTTATGGAAGTAGATTGCCAAGTCTTTCCTGCTGGTAGGTTTGAACTGCTGCCTTTCCATTTGCAGCTGAGCGCTTAACCATTGCACTTCCAATGTGCTTTAACAAAGAATAATCATATGAAGCAATAGACACTGAGAATGCTTTCTCACTCAAAATAGAAGAATATTTAACTGTTCTCTGATTAAACTTCCATTTGATTCTATCATTGAAGTTTAACCTCTTAACGCCAAAACAAACCTTTTTATTATATAAATAATCCTTTATATCAACAGGGCCTAGAAATGGTTTCCTGAGGCTCAGGATAGAGCAACAATGACTGAAATGGTCCAATAGCCATTTTCATTTCACTATGGGAAGTCACTTCCTGTTTTATTTTTAAGCTTCTGAATACCCACTGGAGGGTCCGCTCTGAGTCAATTGCATTGTAACAACAGTAACATTAATTTTTTTTTCTTGGCTTTAAATAACAAATAGGCTTTGTATAGCTAGCCTATTCTGATGAGGGGAGCTCTGGAGGCCTAGTCCATAAGGAGTTGCACTGCAAACCCAAATACCACACCTCTTTGGAGGTTCAAATCCACTAGACTTTCCTGAGATAAGGATGAGTAATCCTTTCCTGTGCCATTAACAGCTTTGGAAACCCAGTGGAGGGTCAACTACAGGTTGGCTTTGACTCAATGAGTGAAGTTTTCCTACTAAGGAAAGCAGTTCTCTCATCTTGTGATTGCCCTCAAAATGTGAGCATTTTCTGTGCTAATTTTTCAAGTATGGAATGCATGTGAAAGGACCTAAATCACTAAAAGTTTAAATTATGTGACATGGATCAGTCAAGAAGATGCTAGGACTGCAAAGACACATGTAGTTGGTTGTTTTGAACTGAAATTTGATACTGCAGAAGGGAAAAATGTATGTGCTTTTTAAGGATGAAAAATAAGATTACTAGTCCATAGAGAGTTGTACTACTAACTCAAAAGCAATGTCGCTCAGGCATCATTGGTAGAGAGTTGTGCTGCTATTCTGAAGATGGCCATTGTCTGGAGGTTGGACTCCACTAAGGGGTCCCAGGAGGAAAGATGAGCATTTTCCTCCATTGCAATTGACAGACAGCCTTGAAAACTCACCAGAGGATCAGCTGTAAGTTGATTCTGATTCAATTGCAGTGAGTTTTGAGGTTTAGTGTGGGGTTTTTTTTTTTAAAAAAAAAGCATCTCAGGTATTGGAACAAAAGTAGAGTGCTTGGAGAATATGAAGGGGGAAGCCTTTAAAAAGAAACTTATTTGGCAAAATGAGTTCCAAAGTATAATATTGAAGCATTAGTGTTAAGCTAATATTGTAGCAAAACTAATTATTCTTATCTTCAAAATGTATTTGTTACAGGTGTTTATTTTTTAAACGCATTTCCCAAAAATGATGCTTTTTTGTTTTTTCTGTTTGTTTAGGTTCCAGAGTTCTAAATCTGGGAAGATCTACCTCCATAGAGATGTACGGCTCCTGTTCTCTAGAAAGTCAATGGAAGTTGATAGTGGTGCTGCATATGAACTCAAATCTTATACTGAATCGCCAACAAACCCTCAGTTTTCACCAAGATGTTAGTAAGGAGGAGTGACAACTAAGTATTTGCTCAGTGCCCAAGTCTGAAAGTTAAAATTAATTTATAACGGAGTGTACCAAATTAAAATCCAGGAGAGTGGAACCTCTCCTGTTGCTCTGGACCAGTTTTTATTCAAGGATTTCTGGAATGAGATCCACATATTCCAAGTAGACTGGAAACACTCATGTCCTGACCGTTTTTGTACTGTTGAAACCACTTCATTGGACATGTTGCAATAGCAAAGCCCCAGTTAGATTAGTGTTTACACATTTAATTTCTCAGTTATTTAATATTTAATGTTTCCCTTAATACTCAAGTGATGTTTGTCTAGTGTTCTAATGTAGCACAAATCCTATGTAAAATCATACTATGTATTTTTGACATTAATGTTGAAATCTGAAATATATGCACAAGTCTTTAATTTTGTGTGATGTGTTTTAAGTGCTGTTCATTTAAGTTATTGAAAATGAAATGTTGAGCTTCTTTTAAGATTAACGCACTATGCAAGCATGTGTACCTTCATTTATATGAAGTGTAGTTTTACAAGACACTATCCAAGTTGTTGTCTCATGTAGTAGTCCTATAATGCTGTATTAGCAGTGCAGTGTGGACTAAGCTGCTTCACATTCCCCTGGCAATTTCAGATCATCACTCCCATTTATAGTCCTCCTACAATCCCTTCTTCCAAAAGCAATTCTATTTTTAATTAATACAACTATAGAGACTTTACATTAAATTGCTGTCCCATGCTAGATACCTTTCTCAAATTGTTAAAAAATATGTACTTTGAAAGAAAATTAGTATTTATATTGTAAATATATACAAAAAACTAAGAACTGTGTATTTGGCTTTTATTTTTAGATGAGACATGTGATTGTGTGATAGGCATCAGGTAATTTCCACTTTAGCTCTACAGCTACTGAGAAGGGAGACGTCTTGAGCCTTGTCCCAGCTTATCACTTCCTTGCTCAGTCACAATGGAAATTGGCAACTGAGGAAAACCACCAACCAAGGGGACTTGACTAAGTTGAGCAAAAGCCTTGGAAAAATGATTTAAAAAAAATGTTTGTGCTTGAACAGTGGGCAGTGGACAAATGTAGTGAAAGTATACTGGAAACACTGGGATAAAATTGGAAAGTTGTTGTTGTTGTTGTTGTTGTTGTTGTTATGTGCCATCGAGTCGCTTGCAACTCAAAGCAACCCTATGTACACCAGTCCTGAAACCCACTGTCCTGTGCCAACTTCACAGTATCTGACACACCTACTACCCTCATTACCCCAGTCACTGTATCAATCCATCTCATCAGTGGTCTTCCTCTTTCTCTATCCCTCCACTCTTCCAAGCATGATGTCCCTCTCCAAGGAACAGATAAGAAAACCTCTGCCAGAGCCTGACCCTTGAGAAGCTGTGGTCTCTGTCAACACTCCCCACAGATAATAAAGTCTTCCTTGCTTCACCAAAAAAAAAAGGAAAGAAAATCTATGCCACTGAAGAAGGAGATCTGGGAGTCTAGGACCATATGAAGAACCTGAAACTGGGAAATGGGAAGGTCTTTATTCTGAAAGCTAATGGACAGATTGTTTTAGAAAATCTGGCCCAGTAATGAGTGTGTGGGAATAGTCTCTAGGGTGGCAAGAAGAAGCCTCTTATAATTTTGTCCTAAAATAACAGGTGAAAAAAAAAAGGCGGGGATACTTAATATCCTCTAAGACTAAAAATAAAATTTTCAGTAGCACAAATTTATAGATTTCTTCTTAACCTTCACGCATTAGTGTAAAGAACACAGGACTGATGGCCTTGCAGTATAAAATTAGTTCTAATGGTATCTGATGGGATTCATTCCAGGAATCCCCTCTCCTGTCTGAGTCTGAGAAAGCGTGAGAATATTATTAATGTGCCTTATAAAATTATGTTATCTAGCTCTTGAAGTAATCATATGTAGATTTATACATTTTTTGCAAAAATTTCTATTTAATAATATCAAAATAGTATTCATTGCCTCTCTGACCTCTCCAGTAAAAATGTTAGCTTCAAAGTGAAGGTACATTTTGTGAACAGGTTTCTTTTTACCTAGATATTGTATTTTTCCAGAATTCTAGTTCATGGTTTTCTACCTTTCTACTTTTTTAAAACATGGAGAAATCTCCTCAAACACCTGGGCTCATCCTCTTGACAGGTTTTCACAGTGGAAGTATGTGCTGGCATTCTTTCTCTAACCTTAGGGATTACAGTTTATTTTTTTTACTCAGTGAGATAAGGTCATCCAACTCCTGTTTGTTCTTACTTGCCCTGGTACTAGTTTCATTTCTACCCTTCTGTAGTCCTAGCAGAGCATAATTTCTTCTCTTTGTATTACACTAGTTTATGACATAGTTGATTGTTGACATGCTGGTAAACATGTCTCATTGACTGAGCAAATTGTCCATTAGAAAAGAGTTGTTGTTAGGAGCTGTCTAGTCAAGTACAGCTCATGGTGACCCTATGAACAACAGATCTGAACCCTGCCGTAACCTGTGCTATCTTCACAAGCTCTGACATACTCAAGCCCATTGCTGCAGTCACTGTGTCAATCCACCTGGTCATGGGTCTTCCACTACTTAGCAGCACTCCCAGCTTTTCAAGGAATAACCTCTCTTAGCAAAATATCCCAAATATGTGAGACAAAGTATTTCAACCCAAAGCTTGAATTTTCTTTTCAATTCTTTCAACTTTAAAAAAAAAGGTTGAAATGTTCTTCTGGTTTTTATTCTCAACTCTAGCTCTTTGCATTCCACTTAATACTTTCCTATGTCTTCTTGAGCTGCCCTTTGAAATCTTCTGTTCATTTCAGCAATCACCACCTTTGTTTTGGCTTCTCAACACTCCAGTGCAATTTCAGAGCCTTTTCTGACATTCATTTTTGTCTTCTTTCTCTGTTTTTGTAATGACGTTTTGTGCTCTTCATGGATAATATCCTTGGTGTCATCCCCTAACTCATTTGGTCTTCAATCACTAGTGGTCAGTGCCTCAAACTTATTCTCGGGATTATTTTTAAATTCAGCTGGACAGTCATATCTTGGTTCTTGTGGGCCTCTTCTCATTTTCTTCCATTTCAGTTTGCTCTTGGACATGAGCCATTGATAGTCTGTTCCACAGTCAGAACCTGGTCTGGTTTTGACTGCTGATATTGACCTTGGTAATAATTTATTCATTGCCGGGGACTGTAGGCAGTTGATATATTAATCGATAAATTTATTACAGAGGCTGGGCGCTATGAGGAGAAATGTGGGGTCAAGATTGGTGGAAGATCTATCAACAATCTGAGTTATGCAGATGACACAACCCTGCTTGCTGAAACGGAGGAGGACCTGAAGCGCTTGCTACAGAGGGTCAAGGATGGCAGCCTCCAATATGGATTGAGGCTCAATATCAAGAAGACAGAGATTCTCACCACTGGACCAATTGGCAGCATCAGGATGGATGGTGAAGAGATTGAGGTTGTTGGCAGTTTTAGTTTGGTTGGCTCCATGGTCAACACTCTCTGCACCAGTAGCCAGGAAATTAAAAGACTTACTGTGATGGGAAAGTCTGCTGTTAGGGACCTCTCCAAAGTACTGAAGAACAATGGTGTCTCTGGAGACGAAGGTGTGTCTGATACAGGCCATGGTCTTTGCTATCACTTGTTATGCATCAGAGAATTGGACAATGACCAAGGAGGATAGAAGGAGAATTGATGCCTTTGAGCTGTGGTGCCGGAGAAGAGTATTGAGGGTACCATGGACTGCTAGGAAAACAAACAGGTTCATCCTGGAAAGGGTCAAACCGGGTGGCTCCGTGGAGACATGGATTCTGAGGCTTCATCTAACATACTTTGGATATGTTGTAAGGAGGGGCCCGTCCTTGGAGAGGGACATCATGCTTGGTAGGGTGGAGGGACAGCACAGGAGGAGAAGGCCTTCTATGAGGTGGATTGATTCAGTGACTGGGGTAATTGGGATGGGTGTGTTAGAGATGGTGCGAATGGCACAGGACAGCAGAGTTTAGGGCTGTTGTACATAGGGTCACTATGAGTCACAAGCGACTCAATGGCACATAACAACAATAAATTTATTACTTTATAAATTACTTAAAATCATTAATCCTTAAAATCCTTCGTTTTTGTTGGGTACTGTCGAGTCAAAACCGACCCATAGCTGACCATCCAGAGGGTTTTCAGAGGTAGTTAATCACAAGGGAAGACATTGACCATCCTTCTCCCATAGCTGGTGAATTAGAACTGCATTCTTTAAGGATCACAGCACAGTTTCTTGCCACTAGACCACTAAAGCTCCCTTTAAAATCCTTATTGCTTAAAACAGTATTTCAGGGAAAGTATGGAAATATTCTACAGTTGAAAATAAAAGGGATTTGACAAACTTGCCTAAGGTCTTGCTGCCAGTACAGAGAAGAGTAAGGATTCAGATTTAGGTCAAAGTGTATGTCTATCTTACTCTACTACACTGACATTTTACCTCATTTTTTTTCTTAGTCAAACCTTTTTTAATTGATATTTTAATGAAAGTTTATAGGGAACTTGGATTTCCATTCATTCATTGTTGCACATTTTCCGCCCTTCCCCCTCCCTTTTTTTTTCTAATAGAACTGTTGGTCCAGCAAAAAAAAAACATACTTTTTATCAATAATCTTGAAAATAAATTATCTTAATTTGCAATATCCTAAGTAAGAAACACAATAAAGCAAAGCCCATGTAATTCTGGAGATCAAAAGACCTGAGGGGCCATTCAATTTAGTATATTGTAAGGTGTGCAAATACAGTTGAATGGAAGTTTTAGGAACTCAGTGCCTCAAATACTTTATTATTTTATTTTAGTTGAAAGTTTTAAAAGTATCTTTGAGAACTCCTACCCCCACTGTTCACCAGTTTTTAAAATTGAAATTTGTTCCCATATGATCTTTCTAGTTCATACAAAGGTCTTTCATCTGATTTTTGTCCTCAGAGAAGTGGCATCCTCCACTTTCTAGGTTTCACTTATCATCCTCAAGTTGTTAAAACTGCTCTCCTTAGTCATTACTCAGGTAATGATCCTTGGATGTTACATGTAACCAAAACAAAACCCCGTTGATTCTAATTTATTATGATCCTCTAGAACAGATCATTTGGGAGCTGGCCTTTATGAGGAGGAATGTGTCATCAGCCTTGGAGGAAGATCAACAACCTACGATATGCAGATAACACAACCCTGCTTGCTGAAACTGAGGAGGACCTGAAGCTCTTGCTGTAGAAAGTCAAGGACTGCAGCCTTCAATATGGATTGAAGCTCAGCATGAAGAAGACAGATTCTCACCACTGGACCAATTGGCAGTAATTGATATCATGATAGATGGAGAAGAGATTGAGGTTGTTAACTATTACAGCTTGCTCGGCTACACAATCAACAACGGCAGTCAGGAAATCAAAAGATGAATTGCATCAGGTAAGTCTGCTGTCCTGGACCTTTCCAGAGTACTGAGAAGCAACGATGTCAGTCTAGAGACTAAAGTGAGCCTAATTTAGGCCATGGTATTTGCAATTACTTGCTATGCATCAGAAAGTGGGATAATAACTAAGTCTGATAGAAGAAAAATTGATGCCTTTGCATCGTGGTGCTGGAGAAGAGTCTTGAACATACCATGGACCACCAAGAAAACAAATAGGTTTGGCTTAGAGAGATTGAAACCAAGTTTCTCCTTGAAGGCTAAGATTTTGAAGCTCCAGCTTGCATACTTTGACATGTTGCCAAGAAGGACCAATTCTTGGAGAAGAACATCATGCTCAGCAGGGTGGAGGGACAGTACAGGAGAGGAAGATCCTGGATGAGATGGATTGATACAATGACTAGGGCAAGGGAGGTATATGTGTATGAGTCAGTGAGGCAGGCTCAGAAGAGGGCAGGCTTCAGAGCAATTGCACATACAATAGCTATGAGTCACAGGTGACTGGAATGCACATAACAACAAATAAACTTGAGCTCTGGTGGCCTAGTGGCAAGAAGCTTTGCTGCAATCCTGAAAGCACTCAGTTCAAATCTACCGGCTACTATACAGAAGAAGGATGGAAAATCTCCTCCTGTTTGGTTAACTGCTTCTGAAACCCACCGGAGGGTCAGCTGTGGGACAGCTCTGAATCTACAGTACACAACAACAACTGAACCTACAGGATCCGATGCCTTACCTTTTTTCCCTATGGGCAGCTAGTGGATTTGAACTGTCCACAGTCACTTAACCCACTATGCCTCTGAAATCATCAATTATCCCCTATGGTTTTGGAAGTCAACAGCTTGATTGTCCTGAGTTGATCTTCCAGTCTCTTCCTACCATTAAGAATGTACTCTTTCTGGCCTGTCCTGGGCTGCTGTCCCTGCAGCCATGTGGCAGTTCTGGGCTTCTGGCCCACTAGGCCAGGGGGAGGTCTCTGCCCCCTTTCCCTGGCCCCAGGTGACCCTCAGGCCTTGCTCCCAGCCTGGCTCTGCGGGAGAGGTGGCCCTGGCCCTCATTCCTACCCTCTGTTCTCTGTGTACCATTCCTGCCCTCTCCTCAGCTGCAGTTGAAGGCTTTAACTTTGCACACTTTGGGGGTCACATTGGCATTGTTGTATAATAAGTAATCAGAATAAATCAAGCAGGTCTCAGAAAAAAAAAAAGAATGTACTTTTGTTTTTGGTATTTACTAAACACTGTTGATACAGTCAGACAGTCTCTCAGCTGTTTAAGGAATGGATAGGGTGGACTTTTTGTTTTCTCTCTACGCCTGGTAAGCCTGTTGTACTGAAGCACACCCTTGGAGCTGACTTTCCTCCCCTTTTAGATAAAAGTTTTCCTAGGCCACATGCAGAGCACTTAATTGTACTCATGAAAAACCTATACATAGGCTAAAACACTATGATTCAAACAGTACAAAGGGACACTGTTGTTTTGTTGTTGTTTTGTGTCATCGAGTCGCTTGAGACTCATAGCGACCCCGTGTCCCATGTACAAGAGCCCTAAACGCTGCTCTATCCTGTGCCAACCTCACCGACTCTGACACACCTACTCCTCTGACACACCTACTCCCATTACCCCAGTCACTGAATCAATCCATCTCATCCAGGGTCTTCCTCCCAAGCATGACATCCCTCTCCAAGGACTGGTCCCTCCTTGCAACAATTCCCAAAATATGTCAGATGACATACCCCCAGAATTCTTGCCCCCAAAGAGCAACCCCGTTTCACCCTCTCCAGGACAAATATGTTTGTTCTCCTAGCAGTCCATCGTATATTCAACACTCTTCTCCAGAACCACAGCTCAAAGGTATAAATTCTCTATCATCCCTAGTCACTGTCCAACTCTCTGACGCATAGCATGCAATTGTGTTGACTATGGCCTGGATCAGGTGCACCTTAGTTTCTAGCCCGATGTCGTTGCTCTTCAGTACTCTGAAGAGGTCTGACGGCTGAATTTCCCAATACAATTTGTTTCTTGATTTCCTGACTTCTGGTACCAAGAGTGTTAACTGTGGAGCCAAGCAAACTAAAACTGTTAACTGTCTTAATCTCTTTACCATCCATAATGATGCTGCCAATTGGCCCAGTGGTGAGAATC
The DNA here is from genome assembly GCF_000299155.1 of Elephantulus edwardii. Taxonomy (NCBI): domain Eukaryota; kingdom Metazoa; phylum Chordata; class Mammalia; order Macroscelidea; family Macroscelididae; genus Elephantulus; species Elephantulus edwardii. Next base: position 787,093 of record NW_006399975.1, on the reverse strand, counting down.
TTTGTTTTCTTGATGTTGAGCTTCAATCCATATTGAAGACTGCAGCCCTTGACCCTCTGCAGCAAGTGCTTTAGGTCCTCCTCAGTTTCAGCAAGCAGGGTTGTGTCATCTGCATAACACAGGATGTTCATGATTCTTCCACCAATCCTGATGCCACATTCCTCGTTGCACAGCCCAGTGTCTCATATGGTCTGTTCTGCATGCAGATTGAAAAGGTGTGGAGACAGAATACATCCCTAACGGACCCCCTTCTTGATTTTGAACCATGTAGCATCTCCGTGCTCTGTTCTGATGACTGCCTCTTGGTTCAAGTATAGGTTCCACATGAGCACAATCAAATGTTCTGGGATTCCCATTCTTCTCAGAGTCAGCCATAGCTTGTGATACACACAGTCAAAAGCGTTGGATATACACAGTCAAAAGCCTTTGCATAATCAATGAAGCACAGATAGACATTCCTCTGGTACATTCTGCTTTCTACCAAGATCCATGTAACAGTAGCTATAATATCACTAGTACCATGGCCTCTTCTGAACCCAGCCTGTATATCTGGCAGTTCTCTGTTGACGTGTTGCTCCAGTCGTTTCTGAATAATTTTCAGCAGGCAGAATCTTGCCTGCATGTGATATTAATGATATTGTTTGAAATGAGCTGTGTGAGGATATCAAGAATATCATCCATGAAGAATGCAAAAGATAATTACAAAGGCTGAAGAGGATGAAAAGACCAAGATGAATGTCAGATGAGGCTCTGAATATTGTATTCAAGTGCTGAGAAGCCAAAGCTAAAGGAAGAAATCAAGAAATTACAGAGCTGAACAGAAAATTTCAAAGGGCAGCTGGGGATGACAAAGCAAGGTATTATAATGAAATGTGCAGAGAGCTGGAGTCAGAACATGAAAAGGGCAGAACACGTTCAGCACTTCTTAAGCTGAAGGAATTGAAAAACAAATTCAAGCCACAAGTGGCAATATTTAAGGATGCTTTGGGGAGAGTGTTAAATGATCCAAGAATGGAGTAAAGCTTTCACCCAATGAAGGACCTTTGTTTGTTTATATAGCAGTGCTCACAAAGAAGAGAAATAGCTGCAAGCATCATTAATAATTGAACTGTAGAATGCACACAGTATATAAATCTAGGAAAATTAGAAGTTGTCAAAAAGGAAATGGAATGCAAAAAAAAATTATTATTCTAGGCATTACTTGGCTAAGATTGATTGGTACTGGCTGTTTTGAATTAGACAATCATAGTATCTCTTACACTGGGGAAGACAAAATAGGAAAGGAATTGTTCTACAGTCATCGTCAAAAAGTACATTTCAAAATGTTCATTGAAATTAATTTTTTTAAAAAGTACATTTCAAGATCTATCCTGAAGTACAATGCTATGAATAATAGGTTACTATACATACACACATAGTTGTATAAAACAACCATTATTCAAATATATACAATCTCTAAATCCAAAGATGAAGAAATTAAGGATTTCCACCCACTTGTGCAGTCTGAAAATGCCCAAGTGTGCAATCAGGATGCATTAATAATTATTGCTGACTGGAGTGCAAAAGTTGGAAACGAAGGAAGATTGGTTGTAGGAAAATACGGCCTTGGTGACAGTCATGAGGCCAAAGAGTGTATTATATATCGACATCTATGCAGTCAAAGTTCTTTAGGATTATCAATAAAAATCCCGTGGCATCTCATTCTGGAAAATAAGCCTTTTCCCAAAGGCAACCACCTTTCCCCACCATGGGGTTAAGCCTAACTCCATCAACCAAAATGCATCCCATGCCACCAGGAAGCCTCCTGTCTGAAAACACTCAGCTGTCCCTTGCCCCACGGGTCAACTTCCATGCCACTTGTGTCAGTCTCCATCTTTGCGCACATCTCCTGGTTTCGCTACTGTCTCTTTGCCACTGTTTCTCATCATCTGTGTTAAAATTCTCCTTTCATTCTGTAATTTCACTAGAATTTTTTTTACATTTATAATTCTACTCTTCAAGGTAATTTAAGCTTTCACTTAATTATTGAGACCCCTTAAACTTCTTCCCACTTACACTCATTCTCCAGTTCCAAAACCACTTTCACATCATAGGTATCTGTTAGAGTTGCATCCCACTCTTTCCATACAAAATTCCATCTTAATTATCTAGTGTGGCTCTAACAGAGATTTCACATGTAGATTACTTTAATAAAAACAGAATATTATTTTCTAGCAGTTCATTGATTGGGGTAATGAGGGTAGGTGTGTCAGGGACAATAAAGTTGGCTCAGCATAGAGCAGGGTTCAGGGCTTATTGTACAAAGGGTCACTATAAGGAGACTCGACGGAACATAACAACAATACATCAGAATCAATAGGAGAAGCTTCAGTTAAACATTAATTCTTGGACCTCACCTAAAACCTCTATGAGATTGCTGGTGGAAAGTGCTTCTCTATAAATTTAATCCCAGTTGTTGAATTTGCCAGTCAAATTTAAAATTAAAAAAAAACAACACACAACACCAACTCTGTTCCTCAGTTGCACTACTCATCTTTCAAATATTCAGTAGTAATACATCGTGAGTGGCTCCACACACAGATACAGACACTGAACAGTTACACATACAGATTCAGATAAAGCACAGTTACTGAACATTTCCAACATAACCAAAAAAATTCTATTAGACACTTCTATACAGATGGTATAGTTGAAGTTGTGAGGATGGACATGATCCCCCAAGAAGTGTGTAAAACTAAAAAAAGAAGATAAACCAATAGGATCCTCTCATTAACGGGCAAGCTAAGAATCACTAAAGGAGATTGAGAAGGAAAACCACCAGAACAACAGGGGGCTTTTGCAAAATCAGGCACTGGTGATCAGAGGTGGCCATTTAAAACATAGAACATGGGTCATGACGGTGCATAGCTCAACTGCCGTTACTATATAGATGACAGTGTCTATCAGTAAGCACGAGACAGAGCTGTGATTATGTTAAGCTGGGACAGTGTGTGTTGTATGCTCTCAAGCTGAAACTGACCCGTAACTGACCCTCCAGAAGATTTTTCAGGCGCAGTAAATCACAGGGAAGGAGATTACCCACCCTTCTCCAGCCAACTGTGGGCCTTTGGGATTGCAGCACAGCTTCTTTCCCCTTACCCTACCACGCCAACGGAACTCTGATAGTGTTTAGCAGATGGAGGTAACATAGTATGGATCTTCAGGAAAGGCTTTACTGTAGAGGAAGGTTTGGAGGTGTGGAAAATGAATCGAATTAAATAGGTTCAGTGGGGTACTAGGAAGCTTGCAGAGGAAGGCAGCACAAAGTCTTGGAAGACTCAAAAGAAGGCCTGTATGATTTGCAGAATGTAATGAAAGTACAAATTGGAAATACCAGCCCTTGATCCTGCTTGTTCAAATGATTTTGTTCTTTCAGAATTAATTTTTGATAACTTGTAATGGTAAAAATATGTTTCTAAAAAACATGTAAGTTAAGGATGTTTCCTCCAAGATTGCTCAAGGACCTGGAAGCCATCAGTTAATGATTACTAAATGTAATCATCTAGGGAAGCTCACACTTCCATCTCTCATTTTTCTGGAAGGAGATTGACATTACCTCCACATATACATACCTTTTCAATCTATATTCAGAAAAGATCATTTGGGAAGCAGGGCTTTGTTAGGAGGAATGTGGCATCGGAATTGGAGGTAGATTCATCAACAACCTATGAGGATGACACGACCTTGCTTAAATTGAAGAATACCTGAAGTGCTTGCTGCAGAAGGTCAAGGACTGTAGTCTTCATATGGCTTGAAGATTAACATCAAAAAGACAAAGATTCTCACCACAGCACCATGATAGATGGAGAAGAGATTGAGATTGTTAACAATTACAGCTTGCTTGGCTCCACAATCAACACTCTTAACACCAGCAGTCAGGAAATCAAAAGATGAATTGCATTGGGAAAATCTCCACCAGGACCTCTTCAGAGTGCTGAAAAGCAACTATATTAGTCTAGAGACTAAGGTGCACCTAATCCAGGCCATGGTCTTCACAATTACTTGTTATGCATCAGAGAGCTGGACAATGACTAAGAAAGACAGAAGGAGACTATATGCCTTTGAATTGTGGTGCTGGAGAAGGGTCTTGAACATACCATGGACTTCCAAGAAAACAAATAGGTCTATCTTGTAGAAGGTAAAACCAATTTTCTCCTTGGAGGCTAGGATTTTGAAGCTTCATCTCACATACTTTGGGTACATAGCCAGGACAGACAAGTCCTTGGAGAAGGACATCATTTTTGGAAGTGTGGATGGACAGCACAAGAGAGGAAGACCTCGGATGAGATGGACTGATACAGTAGCTGGGGTAATAGGAGTCAGTATGTCTGAATGAGTGAGACAGGCTCAGGATAGGGCAGGCTTCAGAGCTGCTGTCACTATGAGTCACAGGCAACTCGACGACACATAACAACAACAACAACAACATCATGCAGTAAAACTTCACTCATTACCGACAAATCCACATAGACTCCTAGCTGACTCTCTAGAAGGCTTTCAGAAGCTCTCAGTAGCACAGAAGTAGAAACTGCTGTTGGATTAAAACTGTCTGGGTTTTGTTTGGCAGCACAACTCTTTTTATACTGTAATAAAGACACTGGAGAATTAGCAATCCCTTATTTTTTTTTAAAAAAGGAGCCCTAATGGCTTATTATGTTAAGTTTTGGGCTGCTAAAAGAAAGATTGAGGGCTCAAAACCACCAACCATTCAACTGATTAAGGCAGTCTTCTTTCCCAAACCCATGTGAGTGGCCATGAGTCAGAATGGCCTCTACAGTAGTGGGTAGGTAGTGGTTGGGAGACGCGGTGGACAGTAATTAAGTAATCAGTTACTGGAACTCACCAATCTTAAAACTTTCTAAGTATTCCAGCCTTGGTAACCCTATAGGGCAGTTTCAGCCTGTCTCATGGGGTCACTGTAATTGAGGGGACTGCAAGAGATTTGGGGGTTTTCTGGTGATGCAACACGAAAAGTCAACTTCCATAAAAATTATGCTGCTTGGAAACTCCTTGAGATAATCCTACTCTATCTGGAAGAGTCCTATGAGTTAGAATCAACCCTGAGTCAATGGGGATTTCAAGCATGAATGCACTGAGCTGTATCCATTCAGCAATATAATAGTTAAGTTTTTCTTTGCAAGATCTTTAGCTGACAGGCTGCTTGTAATCTGGTTTAATGTTTATTCAATAAAGAATCTTTTCTTTCTCTTTATGGTGGAGAGGTTTTTCTGTGCTAGGGATAGTAAATTCCCCCCCCCATTTGTTTCATTTTTTTAATTCTTAAAGACTTTCAAATAGTTTTACCTTAATACTTGGGCAAGTTCATGTTAAAAAAAGATTAGGAGCCAGTCTTGAGAATGTTTCATTGAAACAGCATGTTCTCTGTCTACCTTACTTGCCTCATCAAGAAGATTCAACGCTTGTATTTTAGGCAGAATCACTTAATTGGCTGATCTGATGAAGTTGCCACAAAAATGGTAACGTGTCTAAGTAAACGAAGTTAACACAAGAAAAATGGACTGTAAAATTAGGAGCTGAAAAGGTGTTTAAAAAAACCAAAATGTGGCTCTCTGCTCCGCGTCGATCCAGATTGCCATCTTTTCTTGTGCAGCCTCAGCCGCATCCCTGAGACACAATGGTGAAGGTCGGAGTAAACGGATTTGGCCGTATTGGGCGCCTGGTCACCAGGGTTGCTTTTCACTCTAACAAAGTGGATATTGTTGCCATTAATGATCCCTTCATTGACCTCAGCTACATGGTCTATATGTTCCAATATGATTCCACCCATGGCAAGTTTAACAGCATTGTCAAGGCTGAGAATGGGAAGCTGGTCATCAGTGAGAAAGCCATCACTATCTTCCAGGAGCAAGATCCCACCATCAAGTGGAGTGATGCTGGTGTTGAGTGTGTTGTGGAGTACACTGGTGTCTTCACAACCTTGGAGAAGGCTGGGGCTCACTTGAAGGGTGGTGCTCCTTCTGCTGATGCCCCCATGTTTGTGATGGGCGTGAACCATGAAAAGTATGACAACTCTCCTCAAGATTGTCAGCAATGCCTCCTGCACCACCAACTGCTTGGCTCCCCTGGCCAAGGTCATCCATGACAACTACAGCATTGTAGAGGGACTCATGACCCCAGTCCATGCCATCACTGCCACCCAGAAGACTGTGGATGGCCCCTCTGGAAAGCTGTGGCGTGATGGCCGTGGAGCTGCCCAGAACATCATCCCTGCATCTACTGGCGCTGCCAAGGCTGTGGGCAAGGTCATCCCTGAACTGAATGGGAAACTTACCGGCATGGCTTTCCGTGTCCCCACCCCCAATGTGTCAGTTGTGGACCTGACCTGCCGTCTGGAGAAAGCTGCCAAATATGATGACATCAAGAAAGTAGTAAAGCAGGCATCAGAAGGGCCCCTCAAGGACATTCTGGGATACACTGAAGACCAGGTTGTCTCCTGTGACTTTAATAGTGACACCCACTCTTCCACCTTTGATGCTGGGGCTGGCATTGCCCTGGACGACCACTTTGTCAAACTCATTTCCTGGTATGACAATGAATTTGGCTACAGCAACCGGGTGGTCGACCTGATGGTTCACATGGCCTCCAATGAATAAGATCCCCTTGGACCACCAGCCCCAGCAATAGCACTAGAAGAGAGACCCTCAGCTGCTGGGGAGTCCTTGCCCCAACTTGATCCTCCCACACACTGAGAATCTCACACCCTTGACACAAGTTTCCATCAAATGCCCCTGAGAAAGGGGAGGGGCTTGGCGAGCCCATCTTGTCATGTACCATCAATAAAGTACACTGTACTCAGCCAAAAAAAAAAAACAAAACCCAAAATGTGACAACAGCTCTTAAATGTAATTTTTAAATAACTGTTCCTCGACGACAACCAAGAAGGAAGAGAATAGGTTCAGGCGAGGCTGAAGGGGAAACAGAAAAACTAGATTCAGAAATGGGCTCTGGTGGCCTGTGTTGTTGACTGCCTTCGAGCAGAGCACAACTTATAGTGACCCTATGAGCAAAAGGCTTGAAGCCCTTCTACAACTATGGACATTTATCAAAGTTCATAGGGTTTCCGGAGGCTTGTTGTTTGGGAAGTGGATGCCACTCCTGCTTCCAACTGGTGGCTTAGTGGTAAAAAATTGCACTGCAATATCAAAGGCACATGGCTTGAACCCACTAGCGGGATGATGGACAATCTTCTCCCATGTGATTGACCGCCGCTGGAGGGTTCAGGCTAGAGGGTCAGCTACTACGTCGGTTCCCACTCGAAGAACACAACAACCCTGGGACCAAAAAGATCAGAAAAAGTAGGAAAGGGCATGGCAAGTCTGTTCCACTTACAAACTACAAATCCCAAGAAGCATCGCTTGGTCACAGACGGATGTGAGGTGAGGCGCGAGCCGCGACCTTTGAAGGAAAAAAGGAAGTGTTTGGGCGTCGCAGAGCCTGAGAAAGGGAGCTAGGTAGGTACGGGCGTCGCCGGCGGCGGGTGGACTGCGGCCGGCCGGGGCCGCCGCGGGTCGCCCTCGCGGGACTCCGTGTTGTCGTAAGACGGAGGCCATTTTCGCGGGCCCCGGCGGCCCCGGCGCGTGTCGGAGAGTCGGGACGGGTGCGGGGCGGCCCTGAGACGGCGGCGGTGGCCAAATGGCCTCAGCCACCTGGTAATCGCATCTTTTCCCGGCGTCTCGTCTGCAGAGGGAGCACTATGTCCGCAGAAATCTCCGAGGCGGCCTCCGCGGAGGAGCAGAAGGTGAGTGTGTCGGCCGCGGGCGGGGGCAGCGGGCGTGGGGCGGCGGCCTGACCCCGCCGCGTGGGGCTGGGCGCGCCCGAGAATCCAGTCGGGCGGCGCTTGCTGCAAAGTGCTGTTTGTTCTGTCTGCTCGCTTGTGAAGTCAGAACATTCCAGTGTAGGCTTTCCGCGCTCACTCTTGTAATTAACACCACCATGTTGAGAGTTTGAATGTTCCCTAAGACATTTTTCCGAAACCGATCCTTTCAAATCCCCGAAAGTGTGCGTGCCTCGTTCAAATACATAGAGGAGCCCAGAACTCAGCTCTTGGGAGTGTAACCCCAGGCTTTTAAGAAGTTTTTCTTTTGCCTTGAACTCTGCAAGTGACTTGTATTGTGTGAGTGCCCCGGACTTTGTTGTTAACCTGGATTCAGATTTTCGTTCTAGTTATTTGTTGATGCTGTGACCTTATTCACTAAATTCTTAAGGCTTCCATTTACTCATCTGTACAACGGAAGTGATGATGTTTTGCTTCCTTCGTATTGTTGTGATCCTTAGATGAGTAGTGTTTGCGCAAAAATGTTAGGTTGTAGGATGCACAAATGGTACTTGACTACACAATCTAAAGGAACATTTTAAATGGAATTTTTTTCAGGTTTTTTTACATAGTTAACTAGCTGTCTCTTGAAAACAGTAATCTCTTAATATTGTGGTGTCTTTCGAATATAGAGAAAATGACTAGAAATTAATATGACTCAGATAATGAATATGAGGCTGTATAATTTATTTAGGCAAGCTCTTAACTTCTCCCACATTTATTTCTGCAGTTCTAAATTGTTATGAAGCGTTACCTACATGTTTACTTTAAAAACAAATATTACTGTAAATAGGACTTAGTGCTTGGATTTTATAAAAGTTTCTGCTTAGTGTTAAATCGTTGGTCCTAAAAAGGTTAGACGTTGGGTTAAAATTCTAAACTCCTTTCATAGATTCTTAACCGTCTTAATTTTTCCTGAATGGAATGGTTCTCTTAAGATAGTCCTTGTAAAGTAATTTTAAGAAAAACAAATGGTATAGAAAAGCAAATAGTCTAGATTATCACATTATGGGGGGAATAGTCCAGTGAAAAACCTTCCTGTGGGTAAATTTTTACACTTTGCAAAGAATAGGATTTGGAGATCAAAGTAGTTAATTTAAAGATTACAATTTTAATAGTAATATTAATAATACCTTATTTATTGTAATAGTCATTGTTGTTTTTGATTTAGGAATCCCCCAAAATAACAAACCATGTTTTTGGTGGCTTTACCTAAACTGATGTGTTGACTTCTCTGCACTAGTGTGCTTATGTAATTTTCCTTTGTAAAAATTAACTCATTGGAAAAAACATTAACTCTTTGCTGTCAAGTTATTACTGATGATGATGATTATATATTATTACCCTCCATTGCATTTCCAAGGCTGTAAATCACACAGGAGATTGCCCATCTTTTTCCTGCAGAACCAGTAGTAGATTCTGAGAGGCCTGGCCTTAAGGTTAAAAGAGCAGCTCTGCTATGCCACCAGAGCCTCATGTTTTGTAAGATTTGTTAATATGTTGCCCAGGTATGAAGTGTAAATTTCTAGAGTGCCAGTGCTTTTACTTGGTCAGTTTAGTGTCTTTTAACAGTTGTTGTTGTTGTTATGTGCCATCGAGTCGTTTCCGACTCATAGCGACCCTATGCACAACAGCTCTAAACCCTGCTCTATCATGCGCCAACCGCACCAGCTCTGACACACCCATCCCGATTACCCCAGTCACCGAATCAATCCATCTCATAGAGGGTCTTCCCCTCCTGCACTGTCCCTCCACCCTCCCAAGCATGATGTCCCTCTCCAAGGACCCGCCCCTCCTGGCAACATGTCCAAAGTATGTCAGACGAAGCCCCAGAATCCTTGCCTCCAAGGAGCAGCTTGGTTTAATCCTCTCCAAGATGGATCTGTTTGTTTTCCTGGCAGTCCAGGGTACATTCAGTACCCTTCTCCAGCACCACAGCTCAAAAGCATCCACTCTCCTTCTGTCCTCCCTAGTCATTGTCCAACTCTCTGATGCATAACAAGCGATTGCAAATACCATGACCTGTATCAGGCACACCTTAGTCTCCAGAGAGACACTGTTGCTCCTGAGTATGTTTGAGAGGTCCCTAATGGCAGACTTTCCCATCGCGATACGCTTTTTGATTTCCTGACTGCTGGTACCAAGAGTGTTAACTGTGGAGCCGAGCAAAGTGAAGCTGTGAACACTCTCAATCTCTTCATCATCCATCCTGACGCTGCCAATTGGTCCAGTGGCGAGAATCTTTGTCTTCTTGACGTTGAGCCTTAGTCCATACTGAAGGCTGCAGTCCTTGACCCTTCGCAGCAAGTGCATGAGGTCCTCCTCAGTTTCAGCAAGCAGGGTTGTGTCATCTAACGCAGATTGTTGATAGATCTTCCACCAATCCTGATGCCACAATTCTCCTCATAGAGCCCAGCCTCTCGGATAATCTGCTCTGCATACATGTTGAAAAGGTATGGAGACAGGATGCCTCCCTGGCGTACACCCTTCCCTATTTTGAACCATGCAGTGTTACCCTTCTCTGTTCTGACTACTGCCTCTTGGTCCAAGTATAGGTTTCATATTAGCACAATTAAATGTTCTGGGATTCCCATTCTTCTCAGAGTCAGCCACAGTTTGTTATGATCCACACAGTCAAATGCCTTTGCATAATCAATGAAACACAGATAGACATTCTTCTGGTATTCCCTGCTTTCAGCCAAGATCCATCTAACATCAGCAACGATATCCCTAGGACCACGACCCCTTCTAAACCCAGCCTGGACTTCAGGCAGTTCTCTGCTGATGTGCTGTTCTAATCGTTTTTGGATGATCTTCAGCAGAATCTTGCTTGCATGTGAAATCAATGACACTGTTCTGTAGTTTCCACACTCAGTTGGGTCACCTTTCTTTGGAATGGGAACAAATATAGATCTCTTCCAGTCAGTTGGCCAAGTGGTTGTTCTCCAGATTTCTTGGCACAACTTGGTGAGCACGTCCAGGGCAACATCTGTTATCTGAAATACTTCAATTGGTATACCATCTATTCCTGGGGCTTTATTTTTTGCTATTTCCTTCAAAGCAGCTTGAACTTCTTCCTTCATCACCATAGGCTCTTGCTCATGTTATTTCTTTAAATTCCTCTGTATCTGCCAATTCCTTTCTATATAATGACTCAGTATATTCCTTCCATCTTCTTTTAATACTTCCTGGATCATTTAATATTCTGCCCGAAGCATCCTTGATTACACCAACTCTAGGTTTGAATCTGTTCTTCAGTTCTTTTAACAGTACTAAGGATATTTTTAAGTGGGTTTTTTTTTTGTTTTGTTTTGCTTAATGAGTGTCTGCATTAAAAATTTATGTCCAGTCTTTTGGGTTTTATGGCTTTGGTCATTAATTCCAAAATGTGCTGGGAATAAAAAGTCTTTCTGAGTTGAAGATTGCTGTAAATGTGAGAGTGATGTTCTCATGGATGCTACCTAAACATTTTGAAAATCTCTAGTGTCATTGCTGTGTTCTTACAGGAAGAACACGTCAGTCAACTAAAAAACTTAGGTTATTGTGTATGCAGTCATTTGAACTTTCATCTAAAGAATTTAGTGAATATACTGTTACAAGAAGTCATTCCTGGAGTGGAAGTTTAAGAGCAAGGATTTTGTTCTCAGAACCTTCCAGGAAAAGAAGCTGTACGTGACAGTTGTACTTAACAACTTTAAATTGAAGTCCCACTTTCTACATCATAAAAGCCTGACAGCAGCATGGTATGGTCATAATCAAAGAAATCCTGACGCCTTGAGACTTAAGCCATTAGGGGCTTATCAGTGGGAGATGGGTGTTGAATGGTGTAGGCAAAAGTAGGAAGGGATGGTGGTGGAGTAGGAAAGGGTGGATAAACAACAACCAAAAAACCCAAACAAACAAAAACCAACCAAACGTGTAGCGGGATGGGTAGCAACATTGAATATGATCTTTTTTCCAACTGGTAAATGTCTTTGATCTGCTCTTTTCTGTAGAATGCTTGTCTGTCACATAACTATTATATATATGTAGATTATATATAGGTATATATAATATATATTATTATATATAAGGTCTTCGAAAACTATGTACAATAGAGCACACTTAGACTATCATTTGGATTAACAGACATGGCAAGTAAAACTGAAATCTTAGAAATGGAAACACAAGAGAAGGAGGAATAGCTGTAAGGAGACACTAGTGATTGGAACGTGGATTGTGAGAAGCATGAATGTAGGAAAATTGGACATTGTTAAGAAGGAAATGGAACGCATAAATATTGACATACTAGGTATTGGCGAAATGAGATGGCTTGGCATGTTTGAATCAGATGATCATATGATTTACTGTGCCGGGGATGAAAAGGTGAGAAGAAAAGATGGGGTTGATTTCATAATTAAAATAGTCATTTCTAGATCTATCCTGAAATACAATGTGGTGAGCAACAGGATAATATCCATATGCATACAAGGAAGTCCAGTGAATACCACTATCATTCAAATATATGC
>NW_006399975.1:740571-773747 GCF_000299155.1 Elephantulus edwardii | reverse complement strand
AAAATACCTTTTATAAGAAACATAAACACAGGCTGTACACATGGATCTCACCTGATGGTATGCATAGGAATCAAATCGATTACCTTTGTGGAGAGACTCGGTGGAGAAGCTCAATATCAGCAGTGAAAACCAGGCCAGGTGCTGATTGTGGAACAGACCACCAACTACTCTTATGCAAGTTCAAGCTGAAGTTGAGGAAAATTAAATCAAGTCCACAGGAACCAAGATTTTACCTTAAGTCTATCCCAGTCGGGTTTCAAAACCATGTCAGGAACAGCTTTGAGGCCTTGAGCAAGGATATAAAGAAAATCGTCCATGAAGAATGCAAAAGATTGTTACAAAGGCTGAAAAAGAAGAAAAGACCAAGATAGATGTCAGATGAGACTCTGAATATTGCATTAGAGCGCCGAGAAGCCAGAGCTAAAGGAAGAAACCAAGAAATCAAAGAGCTGAACAGAAAATTTCAAAAGGCAGCCTGGGGGAGCTCTGGTGGCCTAGTGGCAAGGAGCTGCAACTACAATCCCAGAGGTGCACGGTTTGAATCCATCAGATGCTCTGCCGGGGAAGGAGGGACAATCTCCTCCTGTACCAGTCAGATCTGATTTGACGGTACACTCACACAAAAATAATTTAAAAAAAAAAAAAAGGCAGCCTGAGACGACAAAGCAAGATACTATAATGAAATATGTAGAGGGCTGGAGTCAGAACATCAAAAGGGCCGAACTCAGCGTTTCTTAAGCTGAAGGAGTTGAATAACAAATTCCAGCCACAGGTGGCAATACTTACTTAAGGATACTTTGGGTAGAATGTTAAATGATCTAGGAAGTATCAAGAGAAGATGGAAGGAGTACACAGAGTCATTGTATCAGAAGAAATTGGATGACACAGAAGAATTTCATGAAATAACATATGAGCAAGAGCCTATGGTGATGAAGGAGGAAGTTCAAATTGCTCTGAAGGAATTGGCAAAAAACAAGGCTTTAGGAGTTGTTGGCTTACCAGTTGACATATTTCAACAGACACTGCCCTGGATGTGCTCACTAAGTTGTGCTAAGAAATCTGGAGGACAGCCAGGTGACCGACTGGAAAAGATCGATATTTGTTCCCATTCCAAAGAAAGGTGACCCAACAGATTGTGGAAATTATTGAGCAATATCATTGATATCACATGCAAGGAAGATTCTGCTGAAAATGATCCAAAAACGTTTGGAACAATATGTCAACAGAGAACTGCCTGAAGTGCAGGCTGGGTTTAGAAGAGGCCTTGGTACTAGGAATATTACAGCTAATGTTAGATGGATCTTGGCTGAAAGCAGAGAGTACCAGTGAAATGTCACTGACTATGCAAAGGTTTTTGGCTGTGTGGATCACAACAAGCTATGGCTGACTCTGAGAAGAATGGGAATCCCAGAACATTTGATTGTACTAATGCGAAACCTATACTTGAACCAAGAGGCAGTGGTCAGAACAGAGCAAGGAGACACTACATGGTTCAAAATCAAGAAGGGGGTCCACCAGTAATGTATTCTGTCTCCATACATTTTCAGTCTGTATGCAGAACAGATTATCCGAGATGCTGGGCTGTATGAGGAGGAATGTGGCATCAGGATTGGTGGGAGAATCATCAACAAACTTCATCATGCAAATGACACAACCCTGCTTGCTGAAACAAAGGAGGACCTGAAGCGCTTGCTGCAGAAGGTCAAAGACTGCAACCTCCTATATGGATTGAAGCTCAGCATCAAGAAAACAAAGATTCTCACCACTGGGCCAATTGGCAGCATCAGTATGGCTGGTGAAGAGATTGAGATAGTTAACAGTTTTAGTTTACTTGGTTCCATAGTCAACACTGTTGGTAACAGCAGCCAGGAAATCAGGAGATGAATTGCATTGGGAAAGGCAGCTGTGAGAGACCTCTCAAAAGTACTGAAGAGCAATGACGTCAGGCTGGAGGCTAAGGTGTGCCTGATCTGGGTTATAGTCTTCGCAGTTACATCAGAGAGTTGGGCAGTGGCTAGGGATGATAGAGAATTGATTCCTTTGAGCTGTGGTGCTGGAGAAGAGTGTTGACTATATCATGGACTGCTAGGAGAACAGTTTTGTCCTGGAGGGGTGAAACCGGAATGCTCCTTGGAGTAAAGGATTCTGAAACTTCGTCTGACATACTTTGGGCATGTTGCAAGGAGGAACTGGTCATTGGAGAGGGACATAATGTTTGGGAGAGTGGAGGGACGGTGCAAGAGAGGAAGACCCTTTATGAGATGGATCGATTCTGTGAGTGGAGTGGTGGGAATGAAGGTGTTTGAGATGGCGAAGTTGGCACAGGATAGAATGGTGCTTAGGGCTCTTGTACATAGGGTCACTATGAGTTGCAAGTGCCTCGATGGCACATAACAACAACAACGACTGTTAGTAGATTTTTTTTTTAGTTTAACTTATTGCCTCTGAAAACTCAAGATAAAGAGATAAGCCCTGAACAGAGCAAGACCTTCATTCTTATTATTATACCTTGTATATAATAATTGTAGTATAAATATAATATTGTATCTAGGTCATGTAAACCTGGTTTGTCCGCTTGCTCTACAGAGGTAACTCATGGTTGCTGTGAAGCGAAACGAAACACTGTGACGCTGATGAGTCAATTGCGCCAGTGATTACCCATGGCGGACAGTGTTTGGTGGAGCTCCCTAAAACAAGCTTGGAAGCAGGAGTGGCATCCACTTCCATAAACGTTTTCCTCTGGAAACTCTATGAACCTGGAGAAAGGACGAAAGTTATACAGGTGTCCAGGAGTTTAGTTCATAGGGTTGCTATGAGTCGCCCGCTACTCAAGGGCACTTAACCACAACAGCAACAATGTGTGCATCTTTTTAAAACCCTATGAAAGACCCCCTAAATTTTGGTATTTATTAAATATGTGCATGCGTGAAACTAAATATTAATTCCTATCTCGAAGCTTTTCTACTACTCTAAAACTTAATAGCTGCTTTGCTAACCCATAGTTCATGGCACTAGGGATATATCATTGCTGATGTCACAAGGATCTTGACTAAAAGCAGAGAGTACCAAAAGGATATCTATTTTTGTTTTATCAACTACGCAAAGGCATTTGTAGATCACAACAAATTGTGGCTGACATTGAGAATGACAGAACACTTGATTGTGCTTACAGGAAACCTATCCTTTGACCAAGAAGCTTTTGTCTGAACTGCGCAAGAGAACACTGCATGGTTGGAAAGTTGTTGTATGAACTGAGCAAGAGAGCACTGCATGGTTCAGTATCAAGAGTGGAATGTGTCAGGGATTTAGTCTTTCCACATAGCTTTTCAATCTATATGCTGGCCAGATCATTCGGTAGGAAGGACTTTAAGAAGAATGTGGCATCAGATTGGAGAAAGACTCATCAAAAACCTGCATTAGATGACAACCCTGCTTGCCAAAGCTGAGGAGGACTTGAAGTGTTTGCTGAAGAAGAGAAAGGACTGTCTTCAACATGGATTGCATCTCAACTAGAAAACAAAGTTCCTCACCACTAGGACAATATACAGTATCATAATAAATAGAGATAAGATTGAGATTATTAACAAGATTTCATCTTGCTTGGCACCAGCAGTCAAAAAAATAAAAAAAAGATAAGTTGCTTTGGGAGAATCTGCTGTCAAGGACCTCCTTGGTATTTTGCTCTTTGCTCATGAGCAACCCTTGTCAGTCTAGAGAATGAGCTGTGCCTGACCTAGGCCGTGGTCTTCTCCATTCCTAGTACTAAGCATCAGAGAGCTGGGTAATGAATAAGGATGACAGAAGAATCATCAGTGCCTTTGAGTTGTGATTCTGGAGAAGAACACTGAACATAGAGTGACTACCAAGAGAACAAACAGGTCTATCCTGAAGAGGGTCAAATTAGGTTGCTCCTTAAAGGCAAGGATTTTGAAGCTCCTTGTGAAATACTTTAGACATATTGGCAGGAAGGACCAGTCTTTGGAGAAGGATATCATGCTTGGAAGGGTAGAAAGTCAGTGCAAAAGAGGAAGACCTCCAGATGAGGTAGGTTGACTCAGTGACTATGGCAGTGAGGTCAAGTGTGTCAGAAATGGTGAGGTTGGCTCATGTTAAGTCAAAGGTTCAGAGCTAGTGTTCATACACTGTGGCTATGAATCACAGTTGACTCAATGGCACATGAAAGCTAAAATACAAACGAAACCGTCTGACTTCTAAATGTTAGTGCAGTGTAGCGTGGTTCTTGTGTGCCATCGAATCACCTGCAACTCATAGTGACCATATAGCCCTAAACCCTGCTCTATCCTGTGCCAATCTACTCTCTCTGACACACCTACCCCCATTGCCCCAGTCGCTGAATCAACCCATCTCCTCAAGGGTCTTCCTCTCTTGAGCTGTCCCTCCTCATTTTACTGACTACAGATTTTCAGTGTTTTGAGAATCTGTAGTATAAAGGGTTTTTAGCATAGCAAGGTAACATCCTTTGCTAGGCCATATGATTGATTATACCACACTTCTCATGTTGTGCTTTTTAAAAATTCTCCTTTTTGGGGAGCTCTGGTGGCCTAGTGGCAAGAAGCTGCACTGCCATCCCAGAGGCGCATGGTTCAAATCCACCAGATGCTCTGCCAGGAAAAGGAGAGACAATCTCCTCCTGTACCAGTCAGATCCGATTTGACGGTACGCGCGCACACACACACACAATTCTCCTTTTTGCTTAGCATTGAAAGCTTAAATCAGTATGCCACCAGAACTCCATGTAGATGTGTACATAATCAATGATGAGTCATTTCCCACTCATAGTGCCCCCACAGTTGTAGAGTACAACTGCTTCATAAGATTTTTTTTGGGAAGTAAATGCAAGACTTGCCTTCCAAGTTGCCTCTCTGTTCATACCACTAATCTTTTGGCTTGTAGTCCAGTGCTTAACTGCTTGCATTACCTAGAAAATACTATATGTGTTGGGGGACAGTTGTTTAATAGAGAGAAAACAAGATACAGATTTTAAGGAATTCAGTCACTCAGTTGAGCTGTAAGCAAGTCCAAAATCTATAGATAACTAGTTGATAAACAAGATGAGGAAGTAAAGGGGGCAGTGAAGCTAGAGTAATGCAGACAGCTAGAATGCAATCATATTATAAAAAATGTAATCATTGTTCTCTAATAGTTTGTATGAAAGTTGTAAAAAGCAGTGTAATTTGCTGTGTAAACCTACACCTAACACAATAAAATATGTTTTAAAAGCGTGGATTTAGCTGTCTAAACAGTGGAGAAATTTTGACACCATAGCTGTATATAGTCTAGAGGTAGGCCTAGGGTAAAGGCCCTATTTGTTTATAAGGCCTTTAATTGACTGAGTGCCCATGTGATAATCAAGTCCAAACATCATGTTTAGGAAATGCTTGCTGCGTGTATATGCATGGTCCCATTAGGTTTCAACAGAATTTAGACATCCTGATCATGCAAAGGCAGCAACTTCCAGTACACAAAATGTGTATCTTGTGTCTCTTAAATACAAAGTGATTGCACTGCTGAGCTGTAATAGTGCAGTACCTAGCTAACCTATAGTACATGTTTTGGTAGTTCTAATAAACCCCTGTGTTTATGTATGGACTGTCGTGTACTTTCTGTCTAAAAAATTGACTGCATCCAGTAGTAGCCTATTACCTGCAATTTTTTTTAAAAAGTAGGGTGAAGTACATATCACATTCAAGCAAGATTCTGCTGAAGATTATCCAAAATCGACTGTGGATCATAACAAGCTGTGGCTGACTCTGAAAAGAATGGGAATCCCGAACACTTGATTGTGCTAATGTGAAAACTAGGACCAGAAGGCATTCGTCAGAGCAGAGCAAGGAAACACTGCATGGTTCAGTAGGGAAGGGTATATGCCAGGGATGTGTCTTTTCTCTATACCTTTTCATCCTATATGCAGAACACATGATCTGGGAGGCTGGGCTCTGTGAATAGAAGTGTGGCATCAGGATTGGTGGATGATTCATCAACAGTCTGTGTTATGTAGATGATACAACCCTGCTTGCTAAAACTGAGGAGGACATGAAGCGCTTACTGCAGAAGGTCAAGGACTGCAGCCTTCAATATGGATTGAGGCTCAATATCAAGAAGACAAAGATTCTCACCACTGGGCCATTTGGCAGCATCAGAATGGATAATGAAGAGATTGAGATTGTTAACAGCTTTAGTTTGCTCAACACTCTTGGCACCAGCAGCCAGGCAATTAAAAGACGTATTGTGATAGGAAAGTCTGCTAGTAGGGACCTCTCCAGAGTACTGAAGAGCAAGGACATCAGGCTGGAGACAAAGGTGAGCTGATACAGGCCATGGTCTTTGCAATCACTTGATATGTATCAGAGAGCTGGACAATGACTGTGGAAGATAGAAGGAGAATTGATTCCTTTGAGCTGCTGTGCTGGAAAAGAGTATTGAATATACCATGGACTGCTAAGAAAACATGTTCATCCTGGAGAGGGTTAAACCAGGCTGCTCTTTGGATGCAAGGATTCTGAAGTTTCATCTGACGTACTCTGGACGTGTTGTAAGGGTGGGACCAGTCCTGTGAGAGGGACATCATGCTTGGGAGGGTGGAGGGATAGCGGGAGAGGAAGACCCTCTATGAGGTAGATTGATTCAGTAACTGGAGTAATGGGGTAGGTGTGTCAGAGACGATGAGATTGGCACAGGACAGAGCAGAGTTTAGGGCTGTTGTACATAGGGTCGCTATGAGTCTAGACGACTCTATGGCACATAACAAGGGTGAAGTACATCATGGCTTATTAAACAACCTTTTGTTTTACTTAAAAGAAGGGAAAATCAGTGAATACAGTTGTTTTCTATTTAGACATGTCATATTGGGCAATCCAATTAGCCTCAAAAATAGATCAGCTACAGTGACAGCAACAAGACTTTATCAGATGGACATATCTCAGATGTAGATCTATATGAGATATGGATAAATGGCTAATGATGTAGATTGAGAACCAAATACAAGCAAGTTGCATAGGACAAAACTTATTTAAGAGGCTTAAAGAAAAAGCAGGAGTAGACCATAACATGGTGTTCTTACAACAGCAACATTATATTACCGTCCTACGAATATAACAGAAAACATACTGTGGATATTAATTGGTATGTGAATGTATTTTATAAATGAATCTTGACTAGTATTTGACTGACCAATATGTGACGTAAATTTAACTCCTCACGCTTACTTGCGGAATCTACCAGAGTGTGCACATTCCTATACATTATGATTTAAAAAGTTCTTGAAACATTAGTAACAAATTTTCTTTAAGTTTAACTAAGAATCATCAAATTGAATTAGATATTTTCTCAGAAAAAGCTAACATAATTTTCAACTCAAATATTTCTTTTAATTTAATAGATAGGTAAGAGGAGGAGAATTATTATTTAAAACACTTTAAAAATTGTAAAGTGTGGGAATAAATTGTCTTCCTATTCACTTTTTTTAACTTGCATTTGACATTCTTATTTCCTGGTACTGTTTTTACACTACTTCTGATAGCTAAAAGGATTGAATGTTTTCCATTCATAAAATGAGCTGATTTGGTCTATGCGCAACTGATTGTCAGTAATTTACAGTTAAGCCTCCAAAAATTTTTTAGATGTTTCTCCTATCTTAGCACTGCTTGTTATGCAAGGTTGTTGGCTTTGCTTTTATTTGTTCAAGATTTTAATCCTTAATGAACCTTTCATCTCAAATCTGCAAGTGTCTATTTTATGTCATGAACTACTAAGCTGATGGTGAAACTGTCAAAACTTAGAAACTTAGCTTTATTTAAATAATTGAATAGGGGGGGTTTTTTTGTTTATTTTTTTTTAGTTCAGGAAACATACAGCATATCCATTAAATGGAAGGTATTGAGCAAACAGTAAGGTCTTAATAGAACAACAGTAATTTTCCTTAGAAATTGATACCTTCCTGGCAACATCATAAAGATTTTGTTGACTTTTATTAATCCTCATGCTTATTCATTAGTGTGCCATTGAGCATATTGCAGAGCATATAGAGAATGTTCTTAGAGGGGCTGTATTTTTATTGCTGATTTTACTATAATTCTTAACCTGCTATAGGTTGGAAAATAGTATTAATCATTCAGTCCATAATAAACTACAAAATGAAACTGTGCCTAGCATTTATAAAAGTGTTATACCCTGTGTAAGGTATGTCAAGATTAACACTCAAGAGACTTAGTGTCAGGGAGGAACTGTTACTTAAAATCTCTTCAATAATTCCCTTCCTTAGCATACCACAAAGCTGTGTCTCTTAATAATAACCTGGTTATTAACCTTCTATAGTTGATAGCCTGTAATCAGAATTCTAACTCCCCTTGTAGTTGTTAGGTGCTGATATGTTGACTCCAACTCACAGCAACCCTGTGAACAACAGATGAAAACTTTGCCTTATTGTTACACTAGCCTCAAAATTCCACCCATGTTTAAGCCCATTGTTGTAATCATTACACATTTCTTCCCCAAAAAAGTTAGCTAAATCAGTCAACTCTCAGTTCAACATCTATTTGTAAAACTCAGCAAAATTGCTGAATAAACTAATAAATGCATTTGGTGAATAAATTTGAAAACCAGATTTATGTTTTAAAAATACTTGCTTAAACTTGTCATTTCCTTTTTTGTTTCTCTTCTATACCGTATCTTTGTTTTCTCATTTCCTTAGAGTTCCTTTCTTTATATCACTTTTTAAATTAGATAATAGAACTCCTATTTTAGCTTCTCTGATTGTCATTCCTTAAGGTATACTCATTGTATCCAGATTTTTTAGTTTTTATTATGTGTGTCCCAGTGTCCCTCATTTTTGCCTGCCTGTGTGTGTGTGTGTGTGTGTGTGTGTGTGTGTGTGTTGTCACCATGGCACGAACCCCCACCCCACTCCAGTCTAGCTTATAAAACCAAATTGTTGTCTCACAGTTCTGGAGGTTAGAATTCCAAACCTTCAAGTTTCCCAGAAGTACTTTTCTTGTGTCTCTCAGTTTCTGGTAGCCTCAGGCTTTCTTGGCGAGTAGATTAATTTTCAAGATACAGCCTTACTTGTGGTCATTATTTTGGGTTTTGGTGGATTGGGGGTTTTTTGGTTTGTTTATTGTAGGTTTTTCTTAAACCATAAATTAGTGTTTTCAATTTCCAAATAATAGGGACTTATAATTTTTGTTACTGTATTAGGTACACTTTGCTTAATTGCCTAGCATTTAGTCAATTTTTCCATTTGTGCTTGAGGAGAATATTGTTGGGGTTTTTTAGATAACCCTACCACCCTGCCTTCTTCTATACTGTTGTTAGGATCCATCAAGTTGACTAAGACCCATGGATCCTGTGAACAACATCTGAAGCATGCCATCCTCAGGTTCTCTGACATGCTTGAGCCCATTGTCACTATGTCAGTCCACCTTGTTGGGGGTCTTCCTCTCCTTCTCTGACTCACCATTTTCCCCTCTATAATGTCCTTTTTCAAGGACTGACCCTTCCTGACAATACATCCAGGAGATATGGAATGAAGTGTCATTATCCATACCTGTAAGGAGCACACTGGTTACACTTCATCCAGGTCAGAAATTGTTTGTTCTGGAGTTGGAAACAACCTAAGTGCCCATCAACAAACGAATGGCTAGAGAAGCTGTGGTATATTCGCACAATGGAATACTATGCTGCATTAAAAAACAAGGAACTCATGCAATATTATTCAAAATGGTTGACTCTGGAGAACATTATGCTGAGTGAAATATCCCAGTCACAAAAGGACAAATATTACATGATGCCACTGTTGTAGAATGGGACTGTCCTTGGGGTTGGGGAGAGACTGAGTAAGATGGGTTCAATAATGTATACTGCACTGAAACAGAGGAGGGAGAGAACCGTTTAAAAGAGAGATGTAACTGGGTGTTTCTGTCATCACAGGAGACTAGAGCGAGGGCTGCATGGTGGAGGGGACCTGGGGGAGGGTTTGTAAAACAATGAAAGAATCTTTTCTTTTACTTTTCCATAATTTTTGGACTCATGTACTTATAACTTGTTAGTCAAATTTGTGTCTTCTAGGTTGCAACACCCCCATGATACATCTTGAAGGATATGTACATGTACAGCCAAGCACAATCAATAAGAGTGCATCTGAATTCCAAAATCAATCTCCATAATAGTCTATGTGTTTCCTACTGCCAAAGGGGCCCTTTAGAGTAGTGAGAGAAGATCTTCACCCTAAAACCCACAGCGTCCCTTTTCAGCAGGAAGTAGCTAAGAGAATACGCCGTCCCCTTTTCCTTATGACTCAGGGTGAAGTCTCTGTCAGGGAGGAGTGATAGGGAATGGCAAAGGATACACTGACAAAGAAGATTAATCAGAACTGGCTTTTACAAGCACTGTGGCATTTGGACAAGAACAAACTGGGAGGAGGGTAGAGAGAATAGTGCAACAATGAATGAGTGGAAGCCCAAAATCTCTGTAAATGTTTATGAAAATTAATAAAATATAATTATAGGAAAGAAAAAAAAGAAATTGTTTGTTCTCTTGGCAGTCCATGGGTTATTCAGTATTCTTCTTCACCACAATTGAAAGTCATTGCTGCTGCTTGTCATCCTTAATTTACTGTCTAATTTTCAAATGCATAGGAAGTAATTGGAAAGACAGTGGCTTGAATCACCTTAGTCTTAAAATTGACATCTTTGTTATTTTGGAGGAGTCCTTCATAGCAGATTTTCCCAATGCAACATGCCTTTTGGTTTCTTGACTGCTATTACCATGCAAATTGACTGTAGATTCAAGGGAAATGGAATTGTTGACAACTTCATTCTTTTCTCCGCCTATCATGGTATTGCCTATTGGTGGTGCATTGGTGAGGATTTTTGTCTTCTTAATGTTGAAATGTAATCCGTATTGAATGCTGCAGTCTTTACTCTTCTTCAGCAAGTATTCAAGTCCTGTACTGAAGTCACAAATTCTTTCCTCAGCATACAGTTTGAATAGGTATAGAGAAATGATACAAACCAGATGCACACTTCTGTTAATTTTAAACTATGCAGTGTTCTCTTGATCTGGACAATACCTTTTTGATGTAGGTATAGATTTTACATTAGCACAATTAAGTGTTCAGTAATTCTCATTCTTCTTAGTGTTAGCCATAATTTCTTATGGTCTACACCATCAGATGCCTTTGCATAGTCAATAAAACACAGATAAACATCTTTCTAGTGTTCTCTGCTTTTCGCTTAAATACATTTGACATCAGCAGTGCTATCCCTCGTGCCAAGGCCTCATCTTAATCTACTGTGAATTTCTGACAGTTCACTGCCAATTATTGTCAGATGTTATTTAATAAATCTTCAGCAACGTTTTGTTTGTGTGTAATATTAATGATATGTTTCATAGTTTCTACATTTTGCTGAATTTCTTGGAAATTGGAACAAATGCTTCACGGAGCTGGACAGTGATTAAGGACAACAGAAGAAGAATCAGTGCCTTCGAGTGTGGTGCTGCAGAAGAGTCTTGAACATACCATGGACCACCAAGAAAACAAACAAGTCTGTCTTGGAGAGGGTGAAACCAAGTCTCTCCTCAGAGGCCAGGATTTTGAAGCTCCGTCTCACATACTCTGGCCACGTGGCCAGGAGAGTGATCCTTGGAGAAGGAAATCATGCCCTGAAGAGTGGATGGACTGCACAGGAAAGGAAGACCCCGAAGAGATGGATTAATACAGTGACTGGGGTGATGGGGGTTGGTGTGTCAAAATTAGTGAGACTGGCTCAGGACAGGGAAGAGTTCAGAGGTGCTGTACAGAAGGTCACTATAGGTCACAGGCGACCAGAGCCCATAACAACAACATACTATGTTGGTTGTGATGTGGTTTTCTTTTTTATTTAAGCCTCTCGTTTAGAGTCAACAAGAGCTCAGGGAAGGCCTTTGTATTTAACAGTTGGTTGTTACTCTGTTTTGGAGGAACATTCTTCTAAGTGATATAGCTGTCAATATGCTGTACTGAGGTAACCTGGGGTTGCTGTGATGCTGAACCTTGTGCCATCGGGGTGTCAAAATGGCATAACCGGTACCCGTGGTGGACTGTTTGGTGGAGCTCCTCCAGTTTAAGATAGGTTTGGAAGCAGGAGTGGCATCCACTTTGTAAACAACATGCCTCTGAAAACTCTATTAAAACTTAGAAAAACGATAGTAATAGAAAGGCTTCAGGTCCTTTGTTCATAGGGTTGCTATGAATTGTGCTCGGTTCGACAGCAGTCAATAACAATAGGGATTACTTTCAGTCAGTTGGACAGGTTGTTTATTTTCTAAATGTCTTAGCATAGACTAGTGAGCATGTTCAGGGCTGCATCTGTTGGTTGAGGTATCCCACTTTGTATCCTGTCAATTCTTGGAGCCATTATTTTTGCCATTGCCTGCAGTGCTTTTTGAAATCATTCTGTGTCAGCCAATTCTTTCTGGTGTGGTGACTCTGTGTTCCTTCCATCTTCTTTTGATGTTTCCAGCATTGGTCATGCAACTGAAGCCTCACCCCCCCTTTCAATTTGAGATATACCTAGTGTGAGTTCTTCCCTTTTGATTTTATAACTCCAATTTTTCCGTGTTTCATTGTAATACTTTGTCTTAATGAACTGCCTGATTCAGCTATCATCTGTTCAACTCTCTTACTTCAGCATCTCTTCGCTTGGTTTTGGCCTATCTACATTAGCACAGTTCTCACTCTCTTCTGCTGTTTTGCTCTTTTCTTTCTCCCTATTTTTCTAATAGTTGCTTTCTTCATGGATGATAATCCTTGATGTCATCTCATGGCTCATCAACTCTTCAGTCATTAGTGTTCAGTGCTGCAAATCTTTTCTTGAGTTAGTTTTTAAATTCAAAAGGGGTAAAATCAAGATTATATTTTGGTTCTTAGGAACTTGTTGTCATTTTCTTCTCCTTCACTTTGTACTTGTACATGAGTAATTGATGATTTTTTCCCACAGTAAGCCTTGTTTTGACTCTTGATATTGAACTACTCTATTGAATTTTTTTACAAAATTTTGCAGACCAAGGGTCTCAAAGAATGGAATAATTTTATAATTTTTAATAATGAGACAAACAGCCAGGAATGAGATATAGCAGAGAGCATAAAACAGGGGGCCAGCAGTTCTGGACTGAAGACCCCAAGCCAAGCTTCTCTGTATTTTTATTGAAAATTATCTGGAAGTAAATCACAAAGAGAATTCAATGCAAATGAAGCCAAGCTCTTTCTATTGAAAACCTTCTGCTTGACCCAGGAGAGAGGGGTTCACAAATGCAAGAATTTGGTTTACCCTTAAGGATTGCCTTGATGCCTCAGGGTGAACTCCCTCTGTAGGGGGCCCCTTGCTGTCTCCTGTCTGCAAGGAACAAACAGCTCATTTTCTATGATCTGCCACAATAGAAATCCTAACTTATAAATCTAATTCCTTCAATTCCTGAACAAGGATTTTCATATAATATTTGGTATAAAGTCTGGCTTCCCGTAACAAAAGTTGTCAATCTGATTCCGGTGTAGTCTTAATCAGTTGAGGTCATGTCTGTAGTCTCCATTTATGGTTTTTTTAAAAGGCATTTGCGATGAATAAATCATTGATTGTACAAAATTCAGATCATGCAATCTCCAGCTTCATTTCTTTCACCATGTCTGTATTTTCCAACTACCAGTTCTTCTTTGTTCCAACTTTTGTTGTATTCTAGTCACTAAGTATTATTAATGCATCTTGATGGCATATTCAGTCTATTTCAAACTGTTAGAGTTGGTAGAAGTTCTCAATTTCTTCATCATTAACTTTAAGTGGTTAGTATATATATTTTTATTACAACTATATTAACAGCTCTCCCTTATCTTTATATGGATAATACTTTTTCACAGCATTGTACTTCAGGATAAATATTGAAATCATCTTTTTGGCTCTAAAGGCAACACCAGTCCTCCTCAGTTTGTCATAAGAGATCATAAAATTGTCTGATTCAAAGTGGTCCGTACCAGTCTGTCCCTCTCAGCTCATTAATGCCTAGGATGTTGATTTTAATGCATTCTGTTTCTTTCCTTTTTTTTTTTTGTAACTCTTAATTTTCCTGAATTTGTACTTTCTACATTCCATGTTCCAGTTATAAATAGCTATTTGCTGCTTTTTATTTGTTCTTTAGTTTTCCAGTCTGAGGGCTCTACATCTAACAGTATGCATCTTTTTCGAAGGTCTGTTATTACAGAAGTGCCAAGCTAATTCTACTTTTTAGTCTTAGTCTGGAAGTTCACTGAAATCTCTTCACCACAGATGACCCTTCAGGTATTTGAAATCCCATAGTATGATGTCCACCATCACAGCCACCTGTAGGTTACCTTAATATAGCAAGCACACTGACAGGACAAATGCTGTATATACAAGAGCAAATTATATAAACAAGTAAGCATATACAAACTATAAAATAGGCAGCAACATAGAGGTTGCCTGCCTGCAAACTGACAGATAAATATGGTACCCATAGAAGCAAACACAGAATGTATTTTCTTTCATTGTTGTTGTTATGTGCCGTCAAGTCGCTTGCAACTCATAGCAATCCTATGTACAAGAGCCCTAAACCCTGCTCTGTCCTGTGCCAACCCTACCATCTCCGATACATTTACTCCTACCACCCTAATCACAGAATTGATCCATCTCATCGAGGATCTTCCTCTCCCGTGCCATCCCTCCACTCTCCCAAACATGATGTCCCTCTCCAAGGACCAGTCCCTCGCAACATGCCCAAAGTATATCAGACAAAGCTTTAGAATTCTTGATTTCAAGGAACATTCTGGCTTTACCCTCTCCAGGACAAACCTGTTTGTTCTCCTAGCAGTCCATGGTATATTCAGCACTCTTCTCCAACACCACACTCAAAGGCGTTGATTCTCTTTCTGTCATCCCTAGTCACTGCCCAATTCTCCAATGCATAGCATACAATTATGAAGACTATAGCTCGGATCAGGTGCACCTTAGTCTCTAGCCTGACATTGGTGCTCTTCAGTACTATTGAGAGGTCTCTCACAGCTGACTTTCCCAATGCAATTTGTCTCCTGATTTCCTGGCTGCTGTTACCAACAGTCTTGACTATGGAACCAAGTAAACTAAAACTCTTAACTACCTCAATCTCGTCACCATCCATACTGATGCTGCCAGTTGACCCAGTGGTGAAAATCTTTGTTTTCTTGATGTTGAGCATCAGTCCATACTGAAGGCTGCAGTCCTTGACCTTCTGCAGCAAGCGCTTCAGGTCCTCCTCAGTTTCAGCAAGCAGGGTTGTGTTATCTGCGTAACACAGGTTTTTGATAAATATTCCGCTAATCCTGATGCCTCATTCCTCCTCGTACAGTCCAGCATCTCGTTTGATCTGTTCTGCATACAGATTGAAAAGGTATGGAGACAGAATACATCCCTGACGGACCCCCTTGATTTTGAACCATGTGGTGTCTCCTTGCTCTGTTCTGACCACTGCCTCTTGGTTCAAGTATAGGTTTTGCACATTAGCACAATCAAATGTTCTGGGATTCCCATTCTTCTCAGAGTCAGCCATAGTTGTGATCCACACAGTCAAAAACCTTTGCATGGTCAATGAAGCACAGAGAGACATTCCACTGGTACTCTCCACTTTCAGCCAAGATCCATCTAACATTAGCTGTAATATTCCTAGTACCAAGACCTCTTCTAAACCCAGCCTGCACTTTAGACAGTTCTCTCTGTTCTGTTCCAGTCATTTGTAGGTAATCTTCAGCAGAATCTTGCTTGCATGTGATATCAGTGATATTGTTTCCACATTCCTTCAGGTCACCTTTCTTTAGAATGGGAACAAATATAAATCCCTTATCTTCCAGATCTCGTGGCACAATTTGGTGAGCACATCCAGGGCAGCGTCTGTTTTTTGAAATATGTCAATTGGTATTCCATCAATTCATGGTGTTACAAAAAGTATATGAATGATTATGATTTGAAAACTTTTCACTTATAAAACCCAAATGAAAACTTAAAACCTCCTGCATGTCAAAGTAGAACTTTTCTCCATAGAGTTGATTTTTTTTTTTATTTTATTTTTTTAGGGGGTGATGTGTGTGTGTGTGTTTAATTCTTTTGTTTGTGAGTGTGTACCGTCAAATCGGATCTGACTAGTACAGGACAAGATTGCCCCTCCTTCTACAGCAGAACATCTGGTGGATTTGAACTGCATACCTCTGGGATTGCAGTGCAGCTTCTTGCCACTAGGCCACCAGAGCTCCCTCTCCATAGAGTTTTCAGTGGCTATAATATTACAGAAGTAGATTTCCAGGCTTCCCTGGTGCCTCTGGTTGGATTTAAACTGCTAACCTCTTGGTTATGGTTAATGGTAGCTCTTGGCAGAAACAATTTATGCCATGTAGGGACCTAGGATTTCATTGTATGCTTTAGTTAAACTTTCACTCATAGCAACCCTAAAAGACAGTATGGCTATTCTGTAAGATTTCTAAGACTGGAATCTTTACTGGAACAGATGACCTCTTTCCAGGGAATCATAGTTGAACTGCCCACATTTTGATTATTAGCTGTGTCACCAGGGCCCCTTAAAAGAGAAGAGCAAAAACCTCCACTGCCAGTGAGTTCGTTGATTCTGACATTTTTAGTTTTAGATGCCTTCAGGTCAGCTATGACTGACTCATGGTGACTCTGTGAACAACAGATCTGAACCTTGCTCTGTCCTGTACCATTCTTGTGATCTCTGTCGTGCTAAAGTTCATTGTGATAGTCACTGTGTCAGTATGTTCCATTGAGGGTTTTCCTCTTTTTCACTGACCCTTTATCTTTCCCTGGATGATGTCTCTTGTCAAAGACTGGTTCCTCCTTAAAATATGCTCAAAATAAGTGAGACGAAGTTTCACTGTCCTTACCTTTAAGCATCATTCTGTGACCTTGTAGAACCCTAGAAGTGGTTCAAAGGCATTACAAGGCTATAATCTTATAGAAACACTGCCACATTTTTCTTCTGAAGGATGACTGGTGGGTCAACCGCTGACCTTTCAGTTAGCA
Organism: Elephantulus edwardii; assembly: GCF_000299155.1. Taxonomy (NCBI): domain Eukaryota; kingdom Metazoa; phylum Chordata; class Mammalia; order Macroscelidea; family Macroscelididae; genus Elephantulus; species Elephantulus edwardii. The sequence continues at coordinate 756,678 of NW_006399975.1, read as the reverse complement.
GCCATGGGCTTTAACCACTATCCCAACAAGACTCTTTAACACCCCTTGAGTTGAAAGTGCAGATTCTGAGGACTGCAGTCAGATTAAAGTCATTTTAGGTGATAGAATTTTAAAAACAACCACACAAAGAGACATAGATAAGGCCTTCCTTCAAATCATCCACTGTGGCAGTGGGAACCTTTTTGCCACCTGTGAAGGTTAGTCACAGAAAAGAAGCTACCCAGTGATTCAGCTGTCTTTCCTTACTGAACTGGTAACTTTTACTTTCTTTTTCCAGCTCTTGTGAATATCTTATATAAGGTTTAATTTCTAAAGTTACTAAGTAAGGCAAAAGTTCTAATGATGTGACCATTGTAAAGAGTAAAAATCAACATTGCAGCAAGCATATTTGAAGGAAAGTACAAAGCAGAAAGGGAGAATACAACCTAAAAGAGACAATAGCAGCTTTATTTGACAGCTTGTTTATTTTCAGAATCTTACATAAAGAATAAAAATGAGAAGATATCAACACACAAGGAACCTGTTGTAAATGAAGGAAAAGCTGACCATACATGTGATTGATTCTAAAATATACATGATTGATTAATTTTTGAGGGGAAAGATTAACAAAAGTATTTATTACAAAACACTACTATACAAAAGCATTTGGTTGTGTAGATCATAACATATTATTAATTACACTGAGAAAAATTAGAATTCCAGGACACTTGATTGTGTTCATGTGAAACCTATACCTAGCCAAGAAGGTGGTGTCCAAACAGAGCAAGGGAACACTTTGAGGTTTAAAATCAGGAAAGGTGTGTGTCAGGTTTGTATCCTTTCTCCTATTATATCTATTCAGTCTGATTGCTAAGCACATAATTGAAAAAGCTGGACTACATGAAGAAGAATGCATTATACAGATGACAAAAAGTGAGGAGGACGTGAGATGGTTGCTACAGAATGTTAAAGAATATAGCCTTCAATATGAATTACATCTCAACATCAGGGAAAAAACTGGACTGATGGGCAACATCATGATAGAAGGAGAAAAGATTAAAATTGACAAACTATTTTATCTTACTTGGATCTACACAACCAACTCCCATGGTACCAGCAGTCAAGAAATCAAGATATATAGTATTGGGGAAATCTTCTGTCAAGGACCTCTCCAAAGTGCTAAAGACCAGTGATGTCAGTTTAAAAGACTAAGGTGTACCTGTGCAAGCCATGATCTTTCCGTTTACTTCCTGTGCATGTGAAAGCTTAACAGTGAATAAGAATGGCAGAAGAATCGAGGCCTCTGAGTTACAGTGTTGGAGAGGCATACTGAGTATCCTATAAATTGCCAAAAGAACAAACAAATGTATATTGGGAGAAGTGCAACTAATATATATGCTCTTTAGAGGCAAGGATGATGAAACTTGATCTCACATACCTTGGCATATTTCAGGAGAGGTCAGTCCTTGGAAAAGAATATGTTGGGAAAGGTGGAGAATTGGAAAGAGGAAGATCTCAGCCACATGGATTGACTCAGTGACTATAACTGGGCTCAAGAATGTCAAAGATCATGAAGATGGCTCAGGACTGGGTCAGGTTCAGATGTGTATAGAGTCAGTGTGAGTCATAGAGCTCTGGTGGAGCTGCACTGCCGACTCAAAGACATGTGGTTCAAATCTTAACAGCTGCTCCAGGGGAAAAAGATTGGCAGTCTCCTATGCAGTTTATCACCTCTAAAAACTCACTGAATGATACATAAAAATACAACATATACAAAAGTTGGATGAAGTTATTTCTTAAATTCCCAGATTGATAAATGCACTGCTTGCTATGGAGGAACTCTAGATTGATGTTTATGGGTTCAGCTTTCCCACTAGTCTTATAACCTGGAAGAGTTATGTTTAGAAGTCTAAGACTTTGAATTGATATAGAAATGTGAAGTTAGCTAGAAAGAGGACTCAGCCTCCCTGTCTCAGGGTGGCTTAGCTTTTGATTTGTTGTTCTGCCATGCTAGACATTAAGAATGGTCTGGCAAAATAGGACCCTTGGAAAGAAGGTAGACTTTATCAAGACTAATATTAAAAGAGAATAAGGTGAAAATACTGACATTTCTTGGGTCTCTTGGGTTTTGATACTTTCCAGAATGAGTTCTTTAATACATTTTGTCATTAAATACATTGATAGAAATTAGACAATATGTGTATATGTATGTATACACACACACACATATACACAAAGATTATATGATCTCTTCAAAAATCAAACTGTTCTCAATTTATTCAGGGAAAATTCTGTTAAGTAGGCTGCCAATAATTTCTAGTAAGGACTCTAAGGAACTTCAAATGAGTTTGGGAAAACAGATCAAAAGGGCTTTTGTTTTTTAATGAACAGTATTAGGATTATCTAATTATAGACAAGAGCTGGTGAGTTCCATAGAAGGTGACTAACTAAATGTTTTATACATGACTAGAAAGTAACGGCAAGCAAAATTTCAGAGCTGAGCTGTCGTGATATTTTTATCTAGTGTGTGGGGTGTTAACACTGCATCACAGCTATAATAGAGCTATCACATGGATTTTGAAAAACAAGATAGAGATGTTTTAAAAAGCCTCTGTGCCTTCATTTCTGAGTCAGATTCTTTATTGTTTGGCATTGGACAGTTGTAATATCCAGATATTAAAGGTGAATTACTTTAAGTAAGAGTTGTCACAGAGAGATAATTTCTTTAAAATTATTTCAGGAAATGGAAGATAAAGTGATTAGTCCAGAGAAAGCTGAAGAAGCGAAATTAAAAGCAAGGTATCCTCATCTGGGACAAAAGCCTGGAGGTTCAGATTTCTTAAGGAAACGACTACAGAAAGGGGTAAGTTCTTATGTGTAAGCTTAAATGCTTACGCCCTGTAAATTCTGAGCTGATATGTGTATACATGTATAATAGTGCTTTTTTCCCCCCCAGTACTTCAAACTATTTGTTTATAAATGCATATATGAATCAATACCTTAACATCTAAAAGCTATAAATTTTTTCAAACAGAAAATTACAGATGACTGTGACAACTTTTGTACCCATCATCCACATTTAATGTTAGTAATTCACAATATTTATTTCAATTTTATCTTTGTAAGAACGATGATATAGATGTAGTTGAAAGTTAGCTATGTGTATATAAAAATCCCATTCTCCTTTCTCTTCAAAAGCAGCTACTTGTTATTCTTCCTGCTCACATTTAAAATTTTTTTCCCAATTCCTTTACAAGTGATGCTTACTTAACATCCAAATATTTAAAATCATTATTTGGATAAAATGATCACTTATGAAAGCACAGCCCACTCACTTTCCATAATACCACATTTCACAATGTCATTGTTAATACTACATTGTGAGTAGCAGTTCAAATTACTGAAAACATTTTTTTAACTTATGCTTTGTGAGGTATAAACCATTATGTCTCAGCAGTGAGATCTGAATTAAACTAGTGCTGAATTTTGTTTTTTGGGTTTTGTGTTTTTTTGTTTGTGGTTTGTTTTTTTACCTCTTCCTACTATACATGGAACAGAGAAGAATAAAATAATGTTTATGGAAGAGAACTGTTTGTTGAATCAATGCCAAATCTTATTTCTCCTTAAATAACTGTTTTCAATATACTGTCTCTTCTTATTTACAGAAGTGTACATGTCATTGTGTGTGTGCGTGTGTTGTGTATACATGGGAACATACTAAATTTATTGTTTAAAATTTTTTATAAATTTTTAAAGTGGCAGAAAATAGATACTTTTACATGAAAAAAATTAGTATTCCCAGCTTTGAAATGAAGTGATAAGGAAGAATTCTATAAAATGAATAAAAATAAAAACACTATCATGAGATGCAATTAAGATAGTTAATATTTATAGTACATAAAAACAGATCATAGTATACATGTAATCAACAAAATCAGAAAAATACTTAAAAGAATACTGGTAAGATTGAGGTTTACTATGTTTAGCATTTAAGAGCATTACTCTCGTTTTGGAAGGGAGAGGATTTATTAAAATGTTCACATTCTTTGAACAATTTTTTATGAAATAATCTAAGCATAATTCAGTGTGATAGAAGATTTTTAAGATTTGAAGCTTTAACGCTGTTTAAGAGCAGTACCACTAACCAGCAGAGAAATGGTTAAATGTGATAAATCAACAAAATAGATTATGTTGTCAATTAAAACCATAAAAATCATAAATATAGGGAATACATAGAAAAAGAATAGAAACCATTCATTTTAAATGTAGCAATGTATATGCAGAGTTTAATTACAAACTGTTCCATATGGTAAGTTTTTAAGTTATGAAACAAATTACATAATCTTCTCTATTAAAAACTTGGATTTGGGATTTATTTGATCACTTGTGTTTAAGAAGTAAGAGAACCCCACTTATCTCAAGGCTATGTATGCTGGGTAAAACACTTACATTGTTTTTTAATTTTCCTCTAGCTTATAACCATTAATGACTTGTTAAGTATCTTCAAGACTGACTTTCATTTTATCTTTGGGTTGTAGATTCAAGCTGTTGAAAAAGAAGCACATGCCATTTGACTCAGTTATACAGAATTAGACACACAAATTTTTGAGCTGTTAAGAGTCTGGTTCACAAGGTCCTGGATTTCAGTTTTTCGGTGAAATTGATAATTAGCAAACCTCAAAAATTGCCATACCATCTTTGAGCAGTTTGTTCTTCATTTAACAAGGCTGGGCTAGATATTTCTAAAGTTCTGTGCTGCTTTATTGTACTTACTAATGCTCATATTGAGTGTCATGAATTGACATCTATTTGAGATTTTTTTATAAATCTGTTTTCTCAAGAAAATGGAGGTTCCAATTTTATCTCTGTCTTTGGCATCTTTCTTGCATCTTTGCTGACTGTAAGTGAAATGCTGCATTTTTCAGTTGCTTGGTTTTTTCTTAGGGTAGCCTTAATTGTTAACCATTGATTTTAGTTTTCTTTCTAGCCACACTAAATGCATTTGAGAACTTCTCCACAAGTATGGTAACCTAACCACAGTTTAATGGTAATCCCTTAAGATGAATTTTCACTTACTAAAAGTACCAGTTTAAAAACAACAAAATCCCAAACACTAGCTTGGGAAAATTCTTCCTAAAATGTGCACAGTATATTAATATATCCCTTTGTGTTTCTGACTCAGAAATTCGGCAGGCTTTTTGTGCTTTCCTCTAGAAGCTACTAAACCTCATAGTAAGTTCTCTACTTGTATTTATTCACTCCCGTCCCTATCACATTTTAACATAATGCAGGAATGGAAGCTACAGCAAACCTCCGAAGTACCTAGTTCCATTTCCTTGTTACTGTTTCCTATGTCTGTCTGTCTCTCTCTCACACACACACACACAGAGATACATACATACATACACTCACAGGGAAAAGCCATTTCTGCCCTTAAACCCCTGGCTTTTGACCAGGTAAGTCCTTGAGGAAGGCAGCCACTCACAATCTTACTAAGCTGTGAAGTGTGAATTACTATGTGAGATGTCTCTAAAATCCCAGACAGTTATTGTTTTTGTTGTTATGTGCCATCAAGTTGCCTATGACTCACAGCAACCCTGTGTACAACAGCCCTAAACTCAGCCCTATCCTGTGCCAATCTCACCATCTCCGACGCTCATACCGTCATGACCCCAGTCACTGAATCAATCCATCTCATCAAAGATCCTCCTCTCCTACACTGTCCCTCCACCCTCCCAAGCATGATGTCCTTCTCCAAAGACTGGTCCCTCCTTGCAGCATACCCAGAGTATGTCAGATGAAGCTTCAGAATCCTTGCCTCCAAGGAGCAGCCCGGCTTCACTCTCTCTAAGACAAACCTGTTTGTTTTCCTCCATGGTTACTCAGTTCTCTTCTCCAGCACCACATCTCAAAGGCATCAATTTTCCCTCTGTCATCACTAGTCATTATCCAGCTCTCTGATGCATAGCAAGTGATTGCAAAGACATGTATCAGACACACCTTAGTCTCCAGACTGAACTCCTTGCACTTTAGCACTTTAGAGAGGTCTCTAACCACAGACTTCCCCATCGCAATAAGTCTTTTAATTTCCTGGCTGCTGTTGCCAAGAGTGTTGACTGTGGCCAAGCAAACTAAAGCTGTGAACAATCTCAATCTCTTCATCATCCATTATGATGCTGCCAATCTGTCCAGTGATGAGAATCTTTGTTTTCTTGATATTGAGTCTCAATCCATACTGAAGACTACAGTCCCTGACCTTCCACAGCAAGTGCTTCAGGTCCTCCTCAGTTTCATTATGTGTTTTTTCTCTTTCACTCAGTGTCCACTCATTGTCCACTCATACCTAGGTTATTCTTCACTTGCCTAACTCAAGTCTCATCCATTGTATATATGTTATGTGCCGTCAAGTCTATTATAACTCATAGTGACCCTGTGCACAATAACTGTGAACCTTGCTCTTTCCTGAGCCAGTCTCACTGTCTCTGACACACCTCCTTTCATTACCCCACTTAATTGCATCAGTTCATCTTATCTGGAGTTTTCCTTATCTCAGGTGCTGTCCCTCAGCTCCAAGGACTGGTCCCTCCTGGCTACATGCCCAAAGTATGTGAAAGAGAGTCTCAAAATCCTTGCCTTTAAGGAGCAGCCTGGTTTCGCCCTCTTTAGAACAGACCTTTTAATTCTCTTTGCAGTCCATAGTGTATGTTCAGCACTCTTCTCCAGCATCACAAACTCAAAGGGATCAATTCTTTTGTCATCCTTGGTCCAGCTCTCTGGTGCATAGCAAGTAATTGGCAAGGATGGCACAGTCAATGCTGTCTTATATACTTAGCACTGTGTATGTAAACTACAATCATAATTTATTTACTTGATGAATGTCTTTTTCTCTCTCTCTCCAGTTGTCACATAATGCCTATCACACAGTTCTTGTCCATTAGCAGGTACTCAGTAAATGTGGACTAAGCAATAATAGGTGTTAAGTCAGAAGGCACACAAATTAGTCTGATTATAGATTCTAGAATAGGTAATTAATTAGCCATATTAAGGTTTTTTTGTAGCTTTTATCACAAGTCATATTTTAGTGATAATGGGTATAGTGACCATCTCTCAGTTGAAATAAGGGCTAATAATCCCTGTTTTTCCTGTGAAAAATAGAGACCACGCAGGGTTGTGCATTGTAAGTGATAATTTCTGGTGAGACGTTTATTCTGTTTACTCTTAACATTTATATTTAACTTTAGCTTTGATTTCTGTGAACTACAGTAGTTGAAAGTAGTAAGATTTAAATTCTTACAGAAATACTTATATTAGATCACAGAGTAACGCACTATAAATAAGTTTTAATTATTGGGCTACTACTTTTATTAGGTAACTTAATAATTTTAGATAACTGTTATGTTAAGTGAGGATAAGTGGCTCATTCTAAATGCAAATTGATGAATTACTTGTCCTTATGTTCAAAATAATTTAAGCAAGAATTTTAGCCTGATTGCTCGACAAGTGTAAATGTCACTTCTTAGTCCAGGACAGTTTCTTCTCATGTAGGTTGATGCAGAAGTTGATGTGGAGTGCTAAAAAGGGCCTGCCTTCTCAGTTTTTAATTATGGGACAGTTTCTTCTCATGTAGGTTGATGCAGAGGTTGATGTGGAGTGCTAAAAAGGGCCTGCCTTCTCAGTTTTTAATTATGTTGGAACTCACTATAGGGACAGTTATTTTATTTGGCATTTTTGTTTAAGATATTTTTAGACAAGATTATTTTATACAAGCTATTTAGAGTTGCATCTACATCTTAAATCATTGTTATCTGCGTATAAAAGCTTTTAAATCCAGTCTGATTTGATTTTTTTTACCATTTTTTCTTATAGCAAAAATATTTTGATTCTGGGGATTACAACATGGCTAAAGCAAAAATGAAGAACAAGCAACTTCCTACAGCAGTGCCGGATAAGACGGAGGTCACTGGTGATCACATTCCCACTCCACAGGACCTTCCTCAACGGAAACCATCCCTCGTTGCTAGCAAGCTGGCTGGCTGATGAAAAGATCTGAACTGCATGAATCTTCTAGTTCTCATTATTTCTTCTTATGTTACTTCTCACCTTTTATTTTTTTTCTTTCAACTCACCAAGTCATTTGAGACAGCTTTTTATGTGTATGTGTGTGCTGCTAATTGTAAGGGAATATATAGATTTTTTTATTAGTTTAACAGTGCACTGATGAAAAGGACATGTTAGAGCAACGTAAAGTAATCTACTTGAAACATAATGTATATATTATCTGACTTATAGAGTAGGACTGATTCTAACAAGTAACAAGCAAGTTTTACAGTTTTAATGTTTTGACTTTCCTTACTTCATATTGATTATAACTTTGTATGTTACTCTTATTAATACAACCTATATTGTATTAAATTCTATGTATTTTCCTTTTGGACTTTGTAAAACAGAAGTTTAAGACCACAAGTTAGGAGAAAGGTCACCTAATTCAAACACAAACAAATGGATGGGGCTCTGAAATATTTGTATCTCTTTGCTTGAACTTGAATGGCCTTAAATAACTGTTTCAGCTTTAACAATAGAAATTTACTTGGGCAATATTTGCCCATTCTGTATCTGATGTGACTTGTGCTTAGTAGCTACTGTTGCAGCTAGTGTTCTTACTCAGTTCTATAGTGTTAGAATACCTTTAGTTGTTGATGTGGATGAAGTGTGCATGTGCATTGACTGTTGAAATCACTTTTGTGCCATTTTTGTAAATACAGTCGTTTTGCACAACCTCACAAATGTCTGTATTATTAATTTCGCATATTAAAAAGTAGATGATGTGCCAAGCAGAAGCACAAGAGTTCCTACACAAAACGCCTTTCATTAGAGTTTTTGTATGTCATTTACAATCTAGGGCTTAACAGAATACCAAACTCTGAAATCTCACTCACTCTGCCATAGACTTGAGCTTTTTTCATTTGCTACTAATATCTATGACATTCAGTGGCCTTGTGCAAATATGATATGTTGCTTAGGCATATCTTTTGTCCTATGCAGAACATTTCATCCTGACTTTTAGGAAGATTGCAGTTCATATAATTTATATAAACTTTTGAAATGTAGAAACTTTTTACTTCCACAACTTTTCAACTTGGGGATGCTAGAATAAAAGACTTCAATACTCTATCCTCACCTTTGTGGGTCCCACACACACCCTCTTTTTATTTTTGCTTTTATTTCTTTGATTAATATGGAATTGGGCTATTAAATCTGAATTGAAGCATAGGTGTTTGTATATTTACTTTTGGAAATTTGCTCTACTGAATGCTGTAGTATATAGCACAATAATGTTAATTTCCTAGTTCTTAAGAATCATTCTTAATCCTATAGTAGTAATATTTCACAATTGTTTAAATAAAAGGAACTTTATCATTTCCTTGAGAAGACTGACACAGAGTCTATATGAAGATGAGCTGATTTCTTGTAAACTTAAGCATTATGCTACAATTAGAGTAATTTACATGAAAAGTTGGGGTATGCTAAAAAATTTTAATCAGTTATACTTCTATAGATGTTACTTCAAGGAAGATAATTCATTTTAGTTATAGTTGATTTGGCTGATAAGAATTCTAATTAAGAGCCTTTAAGTTGGAATAAACTGCTGTTTGAATTCTTTCTGTGTCTTAATGCTGTCACATAATAATGAACATTAGTAGCCTAATGTACTAAATTTTCCATCATCTTTGTCTTAATATGATAGTAAACCATTTCTAGATGATGCATAGTGCCTACATTTAAAGCCTGCCCGAGCAAATCTCACCAAGTTTTCCTTTTCTCCTAACACAGAAAAAATAATAAAATCTGCTCATTTGTCGTTTTAAAAATGTTCTATATAAAAATAATCAGAGTAAGTAGGTTATTCCGTGTAGGACTGACTTTAAAAAAAAAAGCAATATAAAATGAAAATTTCTAGTCATTTTTTATTATTATTAATTTCTTGGCAAGTTATTTCCATGAAGCTCTCTCATCTAGGAAGATGAATCTAAAAGAGAGACTGTAGTCTCTACCGGACTGTAGTGTTCCAAGACAAGTGATAGAGAGCCAGCTTTTGTCCAAGTTTTTGTTTGTAACATACAGTGCTAATACTTAACCTACCTCAAAACTTGTTGAGGATCTGTGAAATGCCGAGTAAGTGCCCAAAGTAAAATACTGTTGATTGTCTTTTCTAGTAAAGTTTTCCTCATTAAACCAACCTGCCTTCTGTAAAGACACAGCATTTATCTCAGGATTTTCTCTTGGGAACAAGCTGTCACTAAAGATTTGTAGGTGTAATTGTTAAGTCTCCCAATATTGGTGCTTGGGATAGAGATGTTGAAATTTTTTGAATTTTTTTTTTTAATCTGTGTCAAAACTCAGTTTATTGAAGACATAATTCTAGTCGTCTTCACCGTTGTTTGAATGAAGATTTAGATTAGATGAACTTAATTGTCCATTTCTGTGATTTCAGAGTTGCGGTTTTAAAAATGGCTAATTATAGTCAATGTCCTATTTATTACATATGAAATATTGAAATCAACTGAAGTTAGAGAAAACAGATAATTCATGAAAATCAGTTAGGATCTGAAATAAGTTACCTGTTCGTTTCATGTCCCAGTAGCTCTTAATGTGACAGAATTTTGAGAAACATTTGCTACTTTGAAAGCTGCATCAGATTAAAACAGTTAAAATTCTGGCAAGTTGGGATAATAAGGTTGGTTAATTATTTGGATAAACTGGGAAGGATACATTTGTAATATGTTTACAAGTTGTTGCATACTCTTGTGCTGCTGATATGAAAACGTGACTGAACTTTATTAAGGCAGACCAGGCACAGCCTCTTCTACTTATTAGTCCTTCAGACATTGCATTAGTTGCTTTTTAAAATTTGAGATAACTATACCTCTACTTTTTACTGAATCAAATATATATCCTTTCTAAATACAAATTAGTGATGTTTTGTTAAAGTTGAAATGTAAAATTTCACTCCTAAACTTGGTGTTCGTTGATCCAGGGACAGATAGAAAAGCATTTCTCAGTGACAACTAAGGCTGTTTTTTCTGGTAGCCTTTTACATATTTCCCCAACATTCAAGCAGATTTCTTTCCCTTCACTTTACCTCACTGTGATCCCTGTTTATTCCTTAAGTCCACTCATGACACTTACTGAATGGTATTTGGGATACATTAATTACCTGTCTCTAATGTCATCCCTGTCAGACCACAATGAAAGACATGATTTTCATTTTTTACAACACTGTCCTAATCTGGGTTATTAGTAATCTGAGCTAATGCCTGTTTTCTGCAATTCAGCTTGCACTGCCAGTCTTTCCCCATAGCTCGTCACCATATTCCTGTCTCCACCATGTAAAATTGGAATCAAAGAAATCACTCTGAGATTGCTAACCTATGGATAAAAAACACCAGTTTTCGTACTGTTCAACTAATTTCAATGCTATTACATTAGTTTCCATTTTAAGTAAGTAGGCCTATGGATTTTATTCTGCAAATTACTGTCATGATAGCCACTAATGTATCTTTATGTTGATGTTATTTATCAGCTAAATAGTTGGAAGAAAACATTTCCTTAAGGTGCCCTCATTTGTGTTGCTGCATCTCTCATGTGTGATGCAATAGGACACTATCACTATACCTGTGTTAAAAGGGCCAAGAGTAATGCCTTTTTGTTGAATATGTCTATAGAGTTCGTAGAAATGCTGAAATTTGTCAAACATCCCTTCTGAATATAATTGTGAAACATACAAATAAATTGATCTGCCTAATTTCGATTGATTTAATATGCAGTTTTGTCTTGTTTGTTATATTAAATTCCAGTATATTAAAGGTGGTCTTTTTATTTCAGATACTACTCCAGAGAGAATGTTTTGTGTCTTTGATTTGATTTCTATAACGAGATTGTTGTTAAATACCATCTGGTTTAGTATGGCTCATAGCTACTCTTGTGAACAACAGATCTGAATCCTGTCTTATCCTGTGCTTTAACACATTTGAAATGTGAACTCACTGCTGCAGTATTGTGTTAAGGGTCTCAATGAAGATGTATGCCAACCCTTTCCAAGGAATAACCTCTTCTAGCAACATGCCCAGACAAAATATGAGAGACAAAGCTTACATCTTTATTTCCAAGATGCACTATGTTTTCACTTTCTCCAAAACTTACCAGTTTGTTCCTTTGGCTGTTCATGGGATATTCAGCACTCTTCTCCAAAACCACAACTGAAAGACATCAATTCTGTCATTCATTGTTCAGCTTTCAGGTGCATAGCAGGTGATTGAAAAGATTACAGCTTGAATTAGGTTCACCTTAGGCTTCAAACTGACACAGTGGTATTTCAGAACTTTTGAGAGGTCTCTAATGGCCAGCTTAACCAATGCTATATACATCAGATCTGGCTTCTGGTACCAAGGATATTGATTGTGGATCCGAACAAGATTCTTAAAAATTGTTGACGATTTCAGTCTTTACTTCGTCTACCGTGATATTGCCTGTATGCCCAGTGTAAGGATTTTTTTTTATAGATGTCATGTCGCTTTAAGCAAACAAGGTTGTATCATCCCTCATAATGCAGGTTGTTGAGTTTTCCTCCAATCCTGACATCCCATTCTTCATAAAATCTAGCTCATGTTACTCAAGTTGAACTGAAAAATCCAATCCTTGAGTTACAATACCGAGATGCCATGTGAAAAATCTTGAATGATGCAGGAAGCATCAAAAGGTGGAGGGACATGAAATGACTGTAAAAAATTATTGGTAGGCATTGAAGTTTTATAGGGAGTACCATATTATCAGGAGCCAATGGTGATGAAGGAAGTTCAAGCTGCATCGAAAGCATTGCAATGAATGTTTGATGCTGTTAAGTAAGACTCCGTTAACTCTGAACAAAAGATCTGAAGCTTGTCATATCCTGTGCCATCTTAATATGTATTTGAGCAATTATCAGAGCAGTGCAGCCATACATTGATTAAACCATCAAAACCACAGGCAGAGATGCCAGTAGGCTGTTTTCTGCCAGTCTGAAAAGGACAAAGCACTAATATTTAATGTCTTCCTTAACTCTCATCTATAAATACGAAATGGTCTAATGATTAAATACTATCAATATTTTAATTAACAGTTACTATTGGTTATAAAACATCTATTTTGAATACCTATATGGGTTAATGATTGAAGTTAACTTACAAAATAAGATGTCCATTGACCCTGAAGGAAGACATCATGATAGACATCGTGTCAATACAAAAAGAATCAAAACTGTCTTGAAACAATGTGCTTAAGCACCATACCCTTTGTGAGGATGATGCAGGATCATTTTGTTGTACATGTTGTTAGGTGCTGTTGAGTATAACAGCAACCCCATGACAAACATCTGAATTCTGTTCCTATCCCATGCCATAGTGGCACAATCTCTGACACACTTGAGTCAATTGCTGCAGCCACTGTCAATCCACCCAGTTGAGGATCATCCTCTCCTTTGCTATGCCCTCCACCTTTCCAAGAATAATGTCCTCCAATTGATAGCCTCGTATAGCAACATGCCCCAAGTATGTGGCATGGAATTTTATCATCTTTGCCTCTAAGGAGCACTCTGGCCGCATCTTTTCCAAGGTCTGCTGTTTGTTCTTTTGACAGTCCATGAGATAGTCAGTACTCTTCTCCAACACCACATGAGATATTCAGTGCCCTTTACCACAGTTCCAAGCATCAGTTCTTCTGTTATCTGTATTCACTGTCCAGTTCTCAGCAGCATAGCAAGTGATTGAAAAGACCATGGCCTGAATCAGGCATTTCTTAGTCCTCAAACTGACATCATTGCTCAATAATTTGGAGAGTTCCCTGACAACAGACTTCTTAAGTGCAATATGTTTTCTAATGACCTGATTGCTGATATCAAGTGTATTGATCGTGGATCCAAGTAAGATGAAGTTGTTGACATTTTCATTGTCGATCTCTCATGATTTTGCCTATAAGTCCAATGGTAAGAATTTTTCCTTTCTTGACCCTGAGACACAATCCGTATTGATCTTTGATCTTCTGTAGCAAGCACGTCAAGTCCTGTTCAACAAGCAAGGTTATGTCATCTGTGTAAATTATTGATGAGTCTTCCTCCAATCCTCATACCACATGCTCCTTCATAGAGTGCAGCTTCCTGAATAATTTGTTTAACATACAGATGAATAGATACAACCCTGATGCACACCTTTCCTGATTTTATTTTTTTAATAAAATTTCACTTTATACTGGTTTATTTATAACGTTCATATACAGTGTTTTTCACACCAAGTCTTTCCCATTTCCTTAATCCACCCCACCTTTCACCTATCAAATTGTGCAATCCTATGTGTAGCCCCCCATCCTCATCCTTCTGATCCTCATACACATTTTACTAGTTATCTCTTTCTACAATAATGGTCTTATACAGTATTTGACCATATGGGATTTAGTTCACTCAGCATAATGCTCTCCAGCCCCTCTCAAGTTGTGGTGGTGGTGAAGTGCCATCAAATCCTAGACAACTCGTAGTGACCCCATGAATGAAGACCTGAACACTTGTATAACTTTGGTCGTTTCTCCATGTTCATAGAGTTTCCAGAGGCAAGCCATTTCGGAATTGGATGCCACTCCTTCTAAGTTTGTTTTAATCGGGGAGCTCCACCAAACACTGTCCACCATGGGTAACCATTATCGCATTTGGCACATCAGTGTCACAGTTTAGCATCACAGCAACCATGAGTTACCTTTGTACAGCAATGCACAGACCAGTGCTATACCACTTAGAAGAATGTTTGGCAAAAAACAGTTGAAACCAGGTCTGAGGGCCACAGATTAAAATCACCCCTCTTTGGCTTGGTAGCATAACTTCCTATCCACTGGGCCAACATAGCTCTCTCTATGTTGTCGTTGTTATTGTTAACGCTGTCAAATCGTAGACAACTCATAGCGACCCTGTGAACGAAAGATGTGAACACTTCTTTAACTACCAAGTTACAGAATCATTGCTCCTGCATGCTGCCTAGTATTCCATTATATGAATGTATCATGATTTCTCAATCCATTCTATTGTGGTTGGACATTTGGGCTGTTTCTGTGTTCTTGCTATGGTGAATAACACTGATATGAACATTGGTGTACAAGTCTCCATTTGCACTGTTTTGTTGCTGTTTGCACAATAGCTGCTTGGTGTAGGTATAAGTTTCACATGAGCACAAGTCTGGGCATCTTAGTCTTCTCATAATCTGTTATTATCCTATACACAGTCAAATGCCTTTGCACAGTCAATAAAGCACAAATAGGCATTGTTGTACACAGGTCAATAATGAACAAAACCAAAGGCTATTATGAGTAATGCTGCTTGAACATAGGTCTATATTTCTATCAATTCATATTTCTGTTCTGATATCTCTGGGGTCTCTTCTGGCTGTTGAATAGCTGGGTCCTATGGAGATACTGGTCTTGGAGAGGATGCAGCCAGAGTGCTCTTTGGAGGCAAGAATGATGAGATGTCTCCTCACATACTTGAGGCATGTTGCTAGGAGGGGTTAATCCTTGGAGAGGGACATGATGCTAGAAAGGGTGGAGGGTCAGCGAAGGAGAGGAAGACCTTTAACCAGGTGGATTTACACAGTGACTGCCACAGTGGCCTCTTGTGTGTCAGGAAGTGTGAGGATGGCCCAGGATAGATTAGGGTTCAGATGTTTTGTTCATAGGGTCGCTATGAGTCATACTAGACTTGACAGCACCTACAAACAACAATTTTATACAGCAGCACTTTAAACAGGTAGGGGTGTTGGATTTTTCTGAAGGCCTTTTCTGCATCATGTGGTTCTTTTTCTTTTCTTTAATAATATGATGAATTACATTATTTTTCTTATTTTGAATCATTCCTGCATTCCTGTTAAGAATCCCACTTGAAGGGGAGCTCTGGTGGCCTAGTGGCAAGAAGCTGCACTGCAATCCCAGAGGCGCACGGTTCAAATCCACCAGATGCTCTGCCAGGGAAGGAGGGACAATCTCCTCCTGTACCAGTCAGATCTGATTTGATGATACCCGCACACACACAAATAATAAAATAATAAAAAAATAAAAAAA
>NW_006399975.1:724704-740466 GCF_000299155.1 Elephantulus edwardii | reverse complement strand
ATATGGATTTTTGCATCTATGTTCATGAGAAATACAGGTGTATAGCTGGGTTTGTGTGTTTTGGTATTAGAGTTATGCTTTTTCATTAAATGACTCTAGGAGTATTTATCCTTTTTATATTTTTTTAGAAGAATTTAAATGGAATTGGTGCTAGTTTGTCTCTGAATGTTTGGTAGAATGCAGCCGTGAAGCCATCTGGGCTAGACTTTTTTTTTGGTGGAGGAGTCTTTTTGTGATGGATTTGTTCAAGTGTTCATTTCCGCCACTGTCAGTTTGGATAGGGTGTGGGTTTCTAGGAATTTGTCCATTTCCTCTAGGTTTTCAAATTTATTGGAGTATAGCTTTTCGTAACATTCTGCTATGATTAACTTCGGCTTGTTCTGTTGTGATATCACCTCTTTCATTTCTTGTTAGAGTTATTTCTGTCTTTTCTCATTAAGTTTGCCAATGGTTTGTCTGTTAATCCTTTTGAAGATTCAGCTCTTAGTTTTGTTGATGGTTTCAGTTGTTTTTTCTGTCTTCTATCCCATTGATTTCGGCCCTTATTCTTACAATTTTCTTTCTTCTGGGAGCTGTGGAATTAGCTATTTGTTCTGTTTGTTGTAGGTGTTAAGTAGTTTTTCTTGCTGCTTCTTTCTTCTGTTATGTAGTTTATATATTGTTATGAACTGATCCTTGAAGACTGCTTTAACTATATCCTAGAGGTTTTGAAATGATGTATTTTCATTTACGTTTGTTTCCAGGAACTTTTTCATTTTTTTATTTCTTCTAAACTCAGTAGTGCTCAAGCAAGGTATTATTTAACATCCATGCCAGTGTTCTTTTTTTCCTTTATCCTCTTGTTAATTTCTATCTATATGGCTGTGTGTGTCAAATGTGTTAATGGTTGGTTACCCAAAGCGGACAGTGTGGAGTGGAGCTCCCCGATTAAAACAAGCTCTTTTTTTTTTAAACAAGCTTTAAAGGAGGAGTGGCATCCACTTCCATAATAGCTTGCCTCCGGAAACCCTATGAACCTGGAGAAAGGATGAAAAACACATAAGCGTTGAGGACTCTCCTTCATAGAGTTGCTAGGAGTTGCCTGTGACTCGACGGCATTTAACAACAATAACATCAACATAGAGAGAGATCAGTTGGCCTAGTGGATAGTAAGCAATGCTACCAAGCCAAAGGTGGGTAACTTTTAATCTGTGGCCCTTGGGCCTGTCTTTCATTGTTTTTGTTCAAACATTCCTCTAGGTCATATAGCCCTGGTGTGTCCACTTGCCATACAGCATACAGAGGTAACTTGTGCTTGCTGTGAGGCTGAACACTGTGGCACTGATGGGTCAAATGTGTTAATTGTTGGTTACCCAAAGCGGACAGTGTGGGGTGGAGTTCCCCAATTAAAACAAGCTCGGAAGCAGGAGTGGCATCCACTTCTGTAATAGCCTGCCTCCGGAAACCCTATGAACCTGGAGAGAGGATGAAAGACACACAAGCATTGAGGACTCTCCTTCATAGGGTCATAATGAGTCGCTTGCGACTCAATAGCACTTAACAACAACATGGCTGTTGTAGTCTGAGAAAATACTTTGTCTTATCTGAATGTTTTTTAACATTGAGGCTTGCTTTGTGTCCTAATATGTGGTCGATTCTGGAGAATGAACTGTATGCACTGGAGAAGAAAGTAAATTGAGTTTTTGTTGAATGATGCGTACCCTGAATGTCTGTGAGGTTCAGTTGGCTGATTATTGTTGTTATATGTCATCAAGTTGCCTGTGACCAATAGCAACTTTATGTACAGCAGATCTGAAGCCTGCCCTGTCCTGAGCCAGTCTCACTAATTCTGACACACCAACCCCCATTGCTCCAGTCACTGTATCAATCTATTTCATCCAGGGTCTTCCTTTCCTGTCCTGTCCCTCCACCCTTCTGAGCATGGTGTCCTTCTCCAAGGACACGTCCCTCCTGGCCACACACTCAAAGTATGTGAGACGGAGCTTCAAAATTCTAGCCTCCAGAAAGAAATTTGGTTTCACCCTCTCCAAGACAGATCTATTTGTTTTCTTGGTGGTCCATGGTATGTTCAAAACTCTTCTCCAGCACCACAATTTGAAGGCATTGATTCTTCTTCTGTCATCCTTAGTCATTGTACAGCTCTCTGATGCATACAAAGGAATTGCAAAGACTATGGCCTAGATTAAGCACACCTTAGTCTCTAGACTGACATTTTTGCTTTCAGTACTTAGGAGAGGTCCCTGACAGCAGATTTTCCCAATGCAATTCATCTTTTGATTTCCTGACTGCTAAGTGTTGACTGTGTAAGCTGTAATTGTTAATAACCTCAATATCTTCTCCATCTGTTATGGTGCTGCCAGTTGGCCCAGTGATGAGAATCTTTGTCTTCTTGATGTTGAGCTTCAGTTCATGTTGCACACTAAGGTCCTTGATCTTCTGTAGCAAGTGCTTCAGATCCTTTCCAGTTCCAGCAGAGAGGATGTGTCATCTGCATAACATTGGCTGATTAAATAATTTCATTCTTCTGCATTTTTGTTGTGTTTCTTTTGCATTGACTTAACTTTTGTTTAGGATGTTGTATTGAAGTTCCCTACTACTATTGTGGTATTGCCTATTTCTGTCTTCACATCTTCAAAAATTGGTTTTTAACATACTTTGCAGGTATCCTGGTGTTAATTAAAGTTGTATCCTCTTGATCTATTGTTCCTTTAATCATTTTATAGTGCCCTTCCTTATCTCTTATGGTGGTTTTCATCCTGATGTTTATTTTATCAGAGATTAATACTGCTTTCTTATGGATGTCATTTGCTTGTTATAGTTATTTCCAGCCTTTGATTTTTAGTCTGTCTTTCTCCTCATTTCCTAGATGTGTCTCTGTAGGCAACATATTGGTGAGTTTTGTTTTTGTTTCCACTCTGCTACTCTTTTCCTCTTAACCGGTGCATTTAAGCCATTCACATTGATTGTGATTACTGATAGGTCAAGTTTTATCCTTCATTGCCATTTTGCTATGTTCCTTTTTCTGATGTTGCTGGTTTCTTTGGCCCATCCAGTTTCCTCTGCTATCTCTGTGTAAAGGACTTCATATAGTATTTCATATAGAGTAGGTCTTATTTTCCAGGAATTTCTTAAGTTCCTGCTTTTCAGCAAACGACCTAATTTTTCCTTCATATTTGAGGAATGGCCTCCTGGATACAGGATCCTTGGCTGGCATTTGTTTCCTTTCACCCTTCCATATATGCCATCCCATTGTCTTTGTTCTTGCATGGTTTCTGCTGAGAAGTCAGAGCTTAATCTTATTGTCTATTAATCTAATAGTCACCTTTGTAGGTGACTCCTTGGATTTCTTGTGCTGCTTTCTGTATTTTATCCTTATCTTCGAATTGGGAGAATTGGATTATGATATGTATTACTGTTTTCTTTTGGGGGTCTAGTCTGTTTGAAGTTCACCAAACTTCTTTAATGTGTATTTACTAATTTTTTTTTATACTTGGAAAGGTTTTTCTAGTCCCTCTTTCATAATTTTCTCAGTGTTCCCAAATACCTCTCCCTTGCCCCACTACCTATCTAGAATTCCAGTCACATGTATGCGTTTCATTTGATGTCATCTCACATGATTCTATATTTTCTTCATTTTCCTTATTCTTTTTGGTTTTTTTCCTTCTAGTAACATCTCATTAAAGATCTTGTCTTCTACCTCACTGAATTCTGTTCTATCTCTTCTATTCTGCTTTTTGTACCATCAACATATTGAAAATTTCTGTAAAATTGGTCTTGATATTCTGAATTGTATTTTCAAACGTTTCTGTTGTTTCTAGTACTGTGTTAGTTGTACCTTCTTGGTCTTGTAATGATTTTTTAATTTCTTGTTACTCTTTACTTATAGTTTCAACTGTTTCTTCCATCATCTGTAACTTTTTTTAGTACCAGTTCATGTAACTCCACATCAATTTATTTCCTTTGCCTCCCTGTCTCTGAAGTATTCCTTAGGACTGAAATCTGGTGTGCATATTTTTAGGAGACAGTTTATTCTGTTTTTCCAGAATATTTGACTTTGTCTGTTGCTTCCTTGACATTATATGACATTGTTGGTATATGTGAGGCAATTTCTGTTGTATCTGTGTAGGTAGCTGCCTGTTCCTTATCTTTATGATGCTATTTAGTGGAGTTGCAGATTCTAAATTTTGCCCCAATTCAATTTCTCAGTGGCAGTCTTCCCTGCTTCTTGTCTGTGGACAGTTCTGGTCCCAAAGAGAACTTATGGAAAGCTTCTCATCCAGTTCTCTTCATTCAGGTCTCTTCCTTTGCCCAGCTGTGGTGGGCCCCCTTCTCTGTCCTTTCCTGTAGTTTCATGGGAGGTAGCGGTTTCCTCTAGGAGTAGGCCTGTGTCCTCTCCTGTAACTGGATGGGAGGGTCTGTTTTTCCCCCTGAGTAGATAAAAACCCCTGGGAAGCTAGGAAAGTCATAGGAATGCTGCCTGAGACCCTTTCCGCCTCATGTCCTGATCAGTCTGTTAGTGCCTGTGGTTAGATGGGCTGTCAAGCCATCCTAAGGGTTCTCTTCTCTTTCTTGATCCTTCACCTTTTTAAGTATGATGGCATTTCCCAAGGCTCCTCCTGGCAACATTCCCAAAGTACATGAGATCAAATTTCACCATCATTACCTGTATGGAGCACTCTGGTTGAACTTCTTTCAGCACAGATTTGTTCTTTTGATAGTCCATGGTATATTCATTACTCTTTACCAATAACACATTCAAAGGTGTTACTTCCTCAGTCTGCCTTATTCATTGTCCACTATTTGGACACATACAAAGCAAGTGAAAATACTATGGCATGGATTGCATGTGACATTGTTTGATAATTTCTGCATTCTCTTGGATCATTTGGGATAAATGGGTGATTCTAGCATTGAGGCAGGAAACATACAAGATGGACCTTGACTTCTAGAGCCGGGCATTAAAAAGTGCTCAAATACTGTGCGTGTGCACACACACATACATGCACACAGAGATGAGAATATGTCAGATGACCCAAGTCAATTGAGAGAATTCCCAATGGCCCAAACTTGAACTTGAATGAGAAAATAATGTAGTATTGAACTATAACCTAAAATACAAATGAATATCCATGAGTCCATGCTGATATAAATGATTAAAAGAATAAATAAGTGAGGAGGAGAGACAAATATTTCCAGCAGAAGAATTCCAAATAGCTTTCATAGATATTCTATACTTAAAAAGATGTAGTATAATTCCCCACTTTCCAGGTATGTGTTATACGTAGTGACTTTGCTAAAGTATGGAAATGGGTGGGGAGAGAATAAATTTACAATGGAGACATAAAAAAATCCTCTATTAGTCAAGTGATCAAGGTCAGCATGAATAGCACTAAGTAATGTTGATAGTATATCCTTTTGCTATCACTCATTTACTCACTTACCATAGAGTAGGAACCAACTCATAACTGACGCTTCAGTGGGTTTTGAGAGGTTATAGATAGCATGGGAAGAGATTTCCCATCCTACTAAGGAGTGGCTAATGGAATTGGACCACCAAAATAATACCACCTTTGGGATTACAGTGCAACTTTCCATGAACTGTGCCATCTGAAAATGGCACTTATGCCTGTAGTCTATCTTATTTTAAAAAATCACACAACACTAGTCTAATAAAAAAATATCAGGCAAATCCAAGTTGAAGGACAGTCTACAAAATACCTTGCCAAATCCCCTCAAAACTGTCAAGTCATCCTAAGCAAGGAACATCTAAGAAACTATCAGCCAACAAGATTCTAGGATGCCATGAAAACTAAATGTCACATGTCATTCTGAGTGGGATTCTGGAACAGAAGAAGGGATAGTAGGTAAAAAACAAGAGAAATTTGAATAAAATATTAATTTCAATAATAATGATAAATCAGTATTAATTATAACAAATATAATCTTGTTTTTATGTGCAATCAAGATGACTACAACTCATAGTAGCCCTATCAACAATGGCTCTGAACCTTGACCTATCCTGAGATAACCTTTCCATTTCTTGACACACCTGACTCCACTGACAAGTCACAGTGTCAATCCGTCTCATCCAGGGTCTTCCTTTCCTGTACTGACCTTCTATCCTTCCAAGCATGATGTCTTTTTCCAAGGATCAGTTCCTGCTGGCAACATGACCAAAGTATGTGAGGTGGAGTTTCAAAACCCTTGCCTCCAAAGAGCAACCTGATTTAATCCTCTCCAGGACACACCTATTTGTTTTCTTGGCATGTTCCCCACGGCATATTCAATAGTCTTCTCCAATACTACAATTCAAAGCCATTGATTCGACTTCTGTCAAACTTAGTCATTATCCAGCTCTCAGACTTATCTCATAGCAAGTAATTGAGAAGTTCATGGCCTGGATCAGGCTCACGTTAATCTCTAGACTGACACCGTTGCTCTTTAGCACTTTGACGAGGTCCTTGACAGCAGATTTTCCCAATGCAGCTCATCTTTTGATTGACTGACTGCTGGTGCCAAGAGTGTTGATTGTGGATCTGAATAAGGTGAAATGTTTAACAATCTCAATCTTTCCCACATCTCTTATGATGCTAGCTATTGGCCGGCTGATGAAATTCTTGTTCTTGATGTTGAGATGCAATCCACATTGAAAGCTGCAGCCCTTGCTCTTCTGAAGCAAATGCTTCAAGTTCTCCTCAGTTTCAGAGAGTAAGGTTGTGTCATCAGCATAGCACAGGTTGTTGATGAGTTTTCCTCTTAGGTCTGATGCCACCCCCCCACCCCACCCCCGCATAAAGTCTAGTTTCTTGAATTATATGTTCAGAATATGTATTGGAAAGATGTGGAGAAAGGGCACATCTCTGCCACACTCCCTTCTTGGTTTTGAACAATCTAATATTCCCTTGCTGCTTGGACAAAAGCTTCCTGCTCTAAGTATAGGTTTTGCATGAGCACAATTAAGGTTCTGGGATTCCCATTCTTCCCAATGTTAGCCACAATTTGTTGTTGTCCACACAGTCTAATTAATGGCTTTGCATAGTCAATAAAACACAAATAGACATCCTTCTGGTATCTTGGTTTTCTGCCAAGATCCATCTGACATCAGCTATGATATATATCCCAAGTGCCACATCCTCTTCTAAACCCAACTTGCTTGGCAGTTCTCTGTCAATGTACTATGCCAGTAATTTTTGGATAATCTTCAGCTAGACTTTGCTCTCTTGTGATAGTAATGATATTGTTCAATACTTCCCACTTTCTTTTGGATCACCTTTTTTGGGACTGGGAATAAATATAGACAGCTGAGTAGCTGTCTTCTAGTTTTCTTGGTACATTTTGGTGAGCACACCTGTTTGTTGAAATATATCAACTGGTATGGGAAGCCAAACTTTATACCAAATATTATATGAAAACCCTTGTTCAGGAATTGAAGGAATTACAGATTTATAAGTTAGGATTTCTCTTGTGGCAGATCCTAGAAAATGAGCTGTTTGTTCCCTGCAAGACAGGAGACAGCAAGGGGCCCCCTACAGAGGGAGTGTTGCTTCCTGAGCTGGAGTTCACCCCGAGGCATCAAGGTTAATAGTTGGGGGTAAACCAAATTCTTGCATTTGTGAACCCCTCCTTCCTGAGTCAAGCAGAAGGTTTTCAATAGAAAGAGCTTGGCTTCATTTGCATTGAATTCTCTTTGTGATTTACTTCCTGGTAATTTTCGATAAAGATACAGAGAAGCTTGGCTTGGGGTCTTCAGTCCAGAACTGCTGGCCCCTTGTTTTATGCTCTCTGCTCTACCACATTCCTGGCTGTTTGTCTCTTTATTAATAATTATAAAATTATTCCATTCTTTGGGACCCTCGGTGTGCAACAAACTGGTGTTCCATCAATTACTGGGGCCTTATTTTTTGCCAATGTCTTTTGGAGCAGCTTGAACTTCCTCTTTTATTACCATTGGTTCTTGATCAGATGCTACTTCCTGAAATGGTACTATATCAGATAGTTCTTTTTGGTACAGTGACTCTTTGTATTCCCTCCATCTTTCTTTTTTTTTTTTTAATGCTTCTTGCATGATTCACTATTTGCCTATAACATCTTTAAGTATTGCACCTTGAGGTTTGAATTTATTCTTCAGATCCTTCAGCTTGAGAAATGCTGAGTGAGTTCTTTCATTTTGATTTTCTGACTCCAGCTCTTTGTACAGTTCATTATCATATTTTTCTTTGTCTTCATGAGTTGCCCTTTGAAATCTTATTTTCAATTATTTTAACTTCTTGGGATAATTCTTTTGTTTTGGTTTCTCCAAGCCCATATTTTCTTCCATTTGTTTTGGTGTTCTGGTGAAATAGTCAGTCTTTTCTCACATCCATTTTGGTCTTCTCTTTCTCCTCTGTCTTTGTAATAATATTTTACTTTTTCCCCCAATGGATGAAATGCTTGATATCATCCCACAGCTCATCTGGTCTGAATTTATTAGTGTTCAATGCCTCAAACCTGTTCTTGAGATGGTTTTTAAATTCATGTGGAACAATCTAAAGGTTGTATTTTGGTTCTTGTATATTTGTTTTCATTTTTCTTCATTTCAATTTGAGCTTGAACATGAGTAGTTCCACAGTCAGCATTTGGCCTGGTTTTTACAGCTGATATTGAGCTTCTCCGGTGATTCTTTCCACAGATATAATCAATCTGATTTCTGTGAGGTCCAAGTTGTTTGTGTTTGGGGGGGGTTGTAAGAGGTATTTTCAATGAATAAAACATTGATTGTACAAAATTCTATCATTCTACCTCCTGACTCATTACTATTACCAAGCTAGTATTTTCTGACTCTGGTCCTTCTTTGTTCCCAACTGAGCTGCATGTTCAATCAATTTCAAACCGTAAAAGTTGGGAGAAATTTTTGTGTGTGTGTGTGTGTGTGTGTGTGTGTGTGTGTGTACCGTCAAATCAGATTTGACTGGTACAGGAGGAGACTGTCCCTCCTTCCCCGGCAGAGCATCTGGTGGATTCGAACCGTGCGCCTCTGGGATTGTAGTTGCAGCTCCTTGCCACTAGGCCACCAGAGCTCCCCATGGAGAAATATTCTATATACTCGTCTTGGCTTTACTTGTTGGTGCATATATTTGAGTGATAGTGGTAATAACAAGTCTATGCATATGGGTAGTATCCTGTCACTTACAACAATATACTTCAGAATGAATCTGGAAATGTTATTTTTGTCTATGAATGCAACCATGGTTTTTTCTCACTTTCATTTTCTGCATAACAGATCATATCTGATTCAAAGTGCCCCTGCCAATGAACCTCAGCCCTCCAATGCCTCATATTTATGCCTCGTTAATATTTATACATTGCATTTCCAATTTTTCTATTTATGCATTGCATTTTTCAATTGAGACTTCATATGTTCTATATTCCAATTCTTAATGGTTGTTTGCAACTACTTTTCTTCATTTTTTGTGTCTCACAATATGAGAGTTCAGCATTTAGTGCTTTATCTAATAGTCTAAGTCTGCTCGAAGTTTCATAGGGTTTTCCAAGGCTTGTTATTTCAGAAGTGGTATCATTTATCTGTTATTTTTTGCCTTGTTGAAGTGTCTTTGCACGTTGTTGCCCTGAATAGCTTAGATACATATATGTTTGCTTGTCTGTTATCTACTCTTTTGGGTACAGCACTTATCTGTCAGATGTACTAAAGCAGAACTCCAAATTAAGTCAGATTAGCAAGAGGTCTTAGCCATCCACTTCTGAGATAACAGAAAACATAATAATGGAAAACATTATTTATCAAAGAACATTGATCTGCTAATGTATTAATAGAGAACGCTGGTTGCCTAGGGGTAAAAAGCTGCACTACAATCTCAAAGGCACACAGTTTGAAACCACTAACTGCTCCTCAGAGAAGGATAGACTATCTCCTCCTATGTGATTTACTGTCTGAAAACCCACTGGAAAGTCAGCTATGAGTCAGTTCCAACTTGGTGGCACACAACAACAGCATGTTAATAGAGGAAACTGGATACTAGGTGTACGAAGATGATCTGTACTATCTTTCCAAGTGTTTTATAAACCTGTTGTAGAATAGAAAGTTTATTAAAAATAAATAGTATGCTTACACTAGGTAGATGGCTTGCCTCAGGTTAGAACTGGGGCTAGAATTTAAGTCACTTGAATCTGTGGCTTTTGATCACCCCAGCGATCTCAACACTATCTTAGAGAACAAAAACTAAGGTGGAGGTTAGGATGAGAGAAACTATTTTAAGTATTTTGATGATCAAGGCAATATAAAGCTTGGTAGGCTGGTATTAACTGAAGATGGTATGAGTTTAGGAAGAGTGATATGATTTCAAAATATGAAAAAAAAATGATTGATTGAGAAATCATGTGCCCTAGAGCCCGGCAAGGGAGTACTGGTGGCCTAGTGGCAAGAAGCTGCACTGCAATCCCAAAGTCTTGAGGTTCAAATACACCTGCTACTGTGCAGGAGAAGGATGGGCAATCTCTTCCATGCGATTGACTGCCTCTGAACACCTGTCAGAGGGTCAGCGATGGGTCTGCTCCAACTCGACAGTACACAACAACAACAAAAATAAGAACTTGACATGGAGATTTAGAGGCAGATTACAAGCAGTGCATCATGTCAGATGGAGAAAAGACTGAAGTAGTCAACAATTTCACTTTACTTGGGTCTACAATTAACACATTAGTAAGAATCATGAAATTAAAAATGTGTTCATTGAGAAAATATGCTGTCAAGGACCTCTCTAAAGGGCTAGAGAGCAATGATGTCAGTTTAAAGACTAAGGTGTGCCTGAACCAAGCTGTGCTCTTTCCAATTGCTTTGTATGTGTATGAAAGTTGGAAAATGAATAGTAAAAACTGAAGATGCGATGCCTTTGAATTGTAGTGTTGGGGAAGAGTACAGAACAAACCAGGGACGGCCAAAAAGAACAAACTAATCCATTTTCGAGGAAATGCGAGCAGAGGCAAGGATGGTGAAACTTGTTCTCATATATTTGGGGCATGTTATCTGGAGGGACCAGTCTCTAAAAAAAGACATGATTGGAAAGGTGAAGGGTCAGAGATAGAGATGAACACCCTTGAGATAGATTAACACAGTGACTGTAACACCGGGCTCAGACATGTTGGAGATCATGAGGATGGTCCGAGATAAGGCAAAGTTCAGATCTGCTGTTGATAGCTGTGAGTTGTAGTGGACTCAGATTGCATAACAACAACAAATAGGTCTGCCTTGGAGAGGGTAAAACCAAGTTTCTCCTTGGATGCTAGGATTTGAAGCTCTGTCTCACATATTTTGGGCATGTGGCCAGAAGGGACTGATCCTTGGAGAAGGACATCATGCTTGGAAGGGTGAAGGGTCAGCGCAGGAAAGGAAGATCCCAGATGAGACGGACCGATAAAGTGACTAGGGCAATGGAAGTAGGTGTGTTGGGAGTCAGGGAGACTGGCTCAGGACAAGGCAGGTTCAGAAGTTGTTGTATATAGGGTCGCTATGAGTTGCAGAGGACACAAGAGCACACAACAACAACAACAACATCCCATTTGATGTTGAATGTTGTGTCTTTTGAGGTAAAATACTTTTTTAATCCTTTTCATCTACAAGGAAGTATCATTGGACATGTAGTGCACAATATGTTGGGCTACTAAACTGGGGAGACTGTCAGTTCAATACTGCCAGTCACCCTGGAGGAGAGAGATGAGAAGTCTCCTCCCAAAAAGATTTATCACCTCAGAAACTTGATGGAGGGTCTTTATGAATTGAGCTCAACTGGAAAATAATGGTCTTGGTTTGGGTATGCTTAGGAGGACCTGAAAATACAACTAGTCCTAAATTCTCAGGGTTAAGATTACTCCCCTGGAATTGGTGCAGTAAAGCACTTCTTTTTTTTTTCTTTTTCTTTTTTTTCAAGTAAAGCACTTCTTGATGTCTTTCAAATGTCATTTGAGTCAGCCTTACTCTGTTATTGACTTATTTTCTGCTTTATAGTTAGTGTTATATATAGTTAGTTCCTTCTCTACATATTCTTTGATCACAAATAGCTTCCCATCCAAGCCTCCATTTAAATCTTTCACTGGGATGGTTGAGGTTCCTCCCCACCCATCAAACAGGAAATATTCAACACAACTCATCTCATTGCCATTGAGTTGGTGACTCTTTGGGTTTCAAAGAGTGTAAATCTTCATGAAAGGAGACTTCTCATCTTTCTCCTTTGAGCTTCTGGGGGGACGGATACCTTTGGATTTATGCAGCCGTTAAGTTAGCAGCACAAACTGCTATACACCAGGCCGCCAGAGCTCTAGTCATATATTGTTGTTGTGGTGGTATACTGTCAAGTCAGAACTGACTCACAGCTGAAACTCCAGTGGGTTTCAGATTCTATAAATTGCATAGGGGCAGACTTCCATCTTTACCCTGTAGAGCATCTGGTGGACTGAATTGTGTGTCTTTGGGTAGGTAGTGCAGCTCCTTACCACTAATGCCAAATAATGTACACTATTTATAGTAAACACAGTACTTACCTCTGCTTCTAATATGGGGCCAACCCTGTGGACTTAGAATGTCTATTTTTTATGATCTGTGGCAAGGACTGCTCTTTCTCCCACCCCTTCATCCACTCCTCCAAGTGAGGTCAACTCCCTCAGGCCAGGGATGATAATTTAATCACCTCTATTTTTACTATGCTAAGTGCAGGTACATAAACCCTTAATTTTTTTTTAAGAGAGAATATTTTTTTTAAGTCAGCATTGTTTTGTTTGAAAAGAACCTATATGAAAATATTTCTAACTCTACATTGATAATCGAAAACTTTATTACTTTGAAACAAAATATAACCTCAATGTCCTTATTACCAGTTGGATAGGCAGGGAGAATCTTAAACCTTGAAAGTTGTAACTGTTGCAGGTTTCCACACATTACAAAGATCTGGATTTTGAGTGTTCATGTGCTAGGTGGAAGAGACAGTCCACTGGGTCTCCCTTGTTTCTTCTGGCTTTAATGACAGCTTTTCTTCTCTGAAAGGCAAGATGGGGTCAGGTCAAGTTAAGGGTAGAAAACCTTTCCTCTCCTCATTTCTATTGCCTTCTGCATTCTAAGGCTTCAAGTAGTTTGTTGTTGCTGATTGCCTTTGAGTTGAGCACAACTCATAGTGACCCTATGAACAAAAGACCTTAAAGCCCCTTTGCAACTATGGACATTTACCAAAGTTCATAGAGTTTCTGGAGGCATGTTGTTTAGGAAGTGGAGGCCACTCCTGCTTCAGTGGCTGACTATATACAAATTATAAGAAATCCTATTTCTTCCCTATCCTCACTGTAATTGAAACAAACCAACCAACCCCAAAATATCCACACTTATAAAAGCTCATAGGTTCTTTCCAGTGTTTCTTTTCCCCCCTCTCTCTGCATATTCAAGGATCATTCAACAGTCTTAGAAGGCAGGAATTAGCAGAAGGTGATAAAATAGAACAGTTTTATATATGGCAGAAAAGAAATGTAAAGGATAGAACTTAGGCCTCCAAAATCAACCCAGTGCCCTAGTCATATGTGCACAGTATGATGTCTCTTCTCGTTTCTTGGTAAAGAAAGAGGAAGAGACTCAGAAGCAGGAAAGATTTGGCTTTAGAACTGGAAGGGAAAAAAGAATTCTTCAGGAATTTAAGGCTTTGATAGGAATCCTTGGCTCTGACAAACCGTTAAGTGCTGGGCCTCTGACTAGAAGATAGGTAGTTCAAAACCACTTCAGGAAACGGAAATGTTTATCTGCTTCTGGAAGGGCATCTACTAGGAGGCATTTCTTTTTTTATGTTTTAATTTTATTCTGATTTATTTGCACAGTTTGAATACATTGTTTTTAACAAAAGAGCCTTCCTGTTTCCTTTACCACCCCCACCCCTATGATTAACACCCCCTCCCTGCCCATCCTCATCTCTCTGCTTCCACCCTAGGAGGCATTTCTGAGAGGAATATAGACAAGTACAAGAAGAAGAAGGGTCTCAGGTCAACTGTCTTCCTTTAAATACATTCTTGAGGTAGAGCACACACATAACCAGAGGCCCAGAGGCTGAGAGATGTCAGGACAAACTATTTTGGAATCCAAAGACAGGCCCTGGGAACCACTTACAGTTCAAAGAAATAAGTCAACCAAATCATAAAGATGCTAAGAATGATGAATACTGACCGGGTGGAGTTATTATTTTTATGTGCCTTTGAGTTGCCTATGACTTACAGTGACTCTATGTACAATAGGTCCGAATCCTGCCCTATCCTGAGCTAGTCTCACTGATTTTGACACATCTACCTCCAGGAGTCTAATTACTGTGTCAACCCTGGGTCTTCCTCTCTTGTACTATCCCACTACCCTTCCAAGAATGATGCCCTTCTCCAAGGAGTGGTCTCCTGATAACATGCTCCAAGTATGTGAAGACAGAGCTTCAAAATCCTGGCTTCCAAGGAGCAACTTCGTTTCACCCTCTTCAGCATAGACTTATTTGCTCTCTTGGCAGTTCATGGTATGTTCCGGACTCTTCTCCAGTGCCACAGTTCAAAGACATTGATTCTTCTTTTATCATCCTTAGTTATTGTCCAGCTCTCTGATGTATAGCAAGTAATTGAGAAGATCATGGATAGCGTGGATGAGGCACACCTTAGTCTTTAGACCGACATCATTGCTTTCCAGCCTTCTAGAGAGGTTCCTGACAATAGATTTTCCCAATGCAATGATTTTTTAAGTTTCTTGACTGCTGGTGCTAGAGTGTTGATTGTGCTAAGCAAGCTGAAATTGTGAACAATCTCAATCTCTTCTCCAACTAAGAATATGGAATTTAGTCAACCAGGAGTGACAGTGTGGGTGGGGATACTGTAGAGGATGAAGACTGGATGGGGTTAAGGTGGTGGGAACCACATTTCTGGGGCTGATAGGCAAGGGGAACCTTGCATAGGTTGAAAGGTAATTTTGGAAATTCCTTTTTCTTTTTATAGAGTTCAAGTACCTTGCACAAAAGCCCTTGGCCATTTTAAAGTGACAAACTTGAGCAGCTTCAGGTGGCACCAAGGAGTGGGACAGGGCCAGAGAAAGATCCTCTGCCTTCAGCAGACACACAAGCCCAGGAAAGTGGTAGGCGACTGCCTGCCCCGGAGTGGGGGTGGGGGGCAGCTTATTTCAAAGCTCACTTAAATTTCTGTAGTTTAGAACAGGCCTTTGCTCTCTGGCATCAAGAAGGCCAGATATAGACAGAACTGTTTGAGGTGACCTTGGTGATCCTTCATTTCCAGTCCTGTTTTGAAAGGTTTCCAGTCCACTGTTGTTAATGAGGCTTTTCTGGAGCTGTTTGCAGATTTCTCACTCTATATAGACTATCAAGGAGTCTTCCCTCAAATCCTATTTAAAAATGCTTGGAAAGATAGAAGCAGCAGCCTAGAGGCTCCCAGTCATTTACCTGACTCAGTGACACCAGCTACTGTCGCCCCCGCCTGGGTTATTGTGCATGGTCCCGGGCTCGCTTAGGGTGAAGGGTAGCATGGGGTCAGTTTCTGGGTCTTTGCAATGGGGGACACGGTGGCGGCAGCAGCTCTGGTTGGAAGCTGATGATGCTCGGTGCCCGCAGCCGATGGGAGGCAGCGTGAGCCCGAGAGAACCTGGAGCAGCCGCGGTGGCAGCGCTCGAGCGCAGCCTCCTCCCGCTCCCACAATGCACAGGGCGGAGGCGGCGGCAGCAACCAGGGCAGCATCTCGGACCCGCGAGGTGGCTGCGGC